>NC_090989.1:37276742-37579772 GCF_041146395.1 Eulemur rufifrons
CTACTATTATTTTTTCTAAGGAGAAGAAACTAATTTTGGAAGTTTGGGTTATGAAATGTTATTGGGGCTTAGAAAAGATCTGTAATGGAAAGAGGCTAAGAAGAAAGGAATTTCATTTTCCTATAATAGCCTTTGTTTATTCACGTCTCTACCCCTGCCTTTTCAAATCTCTTTAATATAAGCCTTAGAAAAAAAGTTAGAGGCACATGGAAATAGGCTTTTTAATTCCACCTTTTTATAATTCTGAGGCTACAACTGACCCTCCTCAATATGGTCTTCCTTTTTAACATTAATTACCTTGTTATCTGAGAGATGCAGCAGCTCTCCCCTGTCTGTTTAGGAAGAGTGCCAGCAGGGCAACAGTTGGAAGAGAATTACCATGATTGTTTGGGGCTTTAGAAAAGCCCTCTCTGCTGTCTATTCTTCTTAGACTCTCAGTGCAGCCACTTGGGTATGTTTTCTAATTCAGTATTCCTGTGTCCACTGTCCAGTAAACGTATGTTTATACTGTATGTATATAACCAATTATACTGTGGCTAGAGGCAATGTCTCTTCTGGATTCTTCACATGCCAATGATTAGAAAACCTGGTGTAGGACTCCTGGGCATGCCCTCAGTCAAGAGGTGAGGGGAAAGGTTTATTCCATTTGCCTACATGTTTTGCTCATTCAGATGATTGTTTATGACCACTGGGGTGAGCAGGCATCCTGCTTTGTGTTCCCTAATATTAACGTTTTTCCACTCAGCAGAGACTAGTGCTTATGTGCAAGAATGTTAAGATTCAGAACCATTATAAGGGTACTGAAGTGAACACACCCAGTCTATTTACTTAGTTTGATTATTTTGACTACATCCATTTGTCACTTCAGCTTAAGGCCAGTTTGGCCAATTTGATTAAATTGAGTGGTTCTTTCACTGAAGTGACCAGTCAATGCTAACAAATTGGTTGTGTTTGTAGAAACTCATTAGGTTTTATCTCTTGTATTGTGTCTGCAATAGATACAGAATCAAGAATTTGACACAGACTTTGCTTTTAGCTCTTATGGCAAGGGGTGTGGAGAAAGGATCATGTCTGGAATTTTATAGATTTGAGACAGGAAAAATAACCATTATTGATTTAGGCTACGAGCTAGCCCCCAGGTATTAATTAATATCAAGGCAATCATGTTTGTGATTACATTGTGCTTTCTTGAAAGGTTTTTTAATAAGCACTTTGTGTTAGTCTCTCGTTACTCTGAGCACCTAGGTAGTCAATTAATGTGTGACCAGGAGGAAAGTAATGTCTCTAGCAAGTGTCATGCAAATTGTTTTTTGGAAGAAAAGAAACTGCTTCCTTGCCAAGAGGAGCAGTGCTGACCATCAACAGGATTCTGATATTTCAGTTTCATTTATTTCAAACTTCTTGTTTGCTCTCCCAAGGGCCGCGTAACTTCAAGCCTTCTGCATGTCATCTGTGTAATTGCCGTAATAATAATCTGGTATAAAAGTCAGTAGCTTTTTACTATCCAGGAAAATAATTTTCTAGCATTTTTGCATTGTGACCAAGCAACAGTTTTAGCTGCGAGCTACATTAATCACAAGGAATAATTTATATGAATAAATTAGAGAATGAGTCTAGCACCATCTTTTTGTGCTATTTTTATTTGAAATGAAATGTATTCATCCTAGTGCTGCTAGTTGCCTGCCACTATAAGACACGTTCTGAGACCAAGGAATTCAATGCGAAAATCCATGGTGTGTCTATTAGGAATCTCTGACTGCAAACAAGAGAAACTGAAGCTGACTAACTGAAACAAAAGGTAATTTCATGGGTGAATTTATGGAGCTCACAAAAATAATTGTATGCTGAGGAAGCAGGGCAGGAACCAGAACAGGTTCCAGGTAGCAAGAAATGATGGACCTTTGGTCATCACTGCTGGAACAAAGCTATCACCAGGTTTTCCAGTCATGTTTTCAATCTTGATTGACTGTACCATCAGAATGCATCAGAGGGAAAGGGTTACTCCCTAGCACAATGTTGGGATGGTTACAAGAATAGGAAATGGTTGTTGGACAGTAAACATAAGAAATGCCCTTTCTATATTAAGATGGGTAAACTTTTGAAATAAGAGTGGAGGCTGGGTGTCGTAGCTCTGGCTCACACCTATAATTCCAGCACTCTGGGAAGCAGAGGTGGAAGGATCCCTTGAGCCCAGGAGTTCAAGGCCAGCTTGAGCAAGAGCAAGACCCAGTGTCTACAAAAAATAGACAAATTAGCCAAGTGTGGTGATGCCTGCCTGCAGTCCCAGCTACTTGGGCAGCTGAGACAGGAGGATCACTTGAGCCCAGGAGTCTGAATTTGTGGTGAGCTAAGGTGACATCACTACACTCTAGCCAGGGCAATGTAGCCAGACGCTGTCTCCAAAAAAAAAAAAAAAAGAGTGGAAAGTTTCAATGTTATCAATCTCCAACTGGAGCTTGAGCTTTCTGACATTCTGTTACATAAAAATTTTTACTTCTCACAGAAACAAAATAAAGCAAGATGAGTTGAATACCGTATATTATTGTTCTTAGGTGGGCCATGGTAGCTTTGCTATTTTCCTTAGTATGTTGAATGTTTAAAGTAAAGAGAAAACATTTTTAATGTAGACTTGCATTAGGGAGGAATTTTTGTTTGTTTTGTTTATTTCCATATTCACTAATACTTAGTACAGTACCTGGCACATGTACTTTTTAATACCATGTTCAATAAGCACCTCTTTAAAAATATTGCTTGCTCATTCTTTGATATGCCTGTCTCCTTGAAAAATTAAGAAGAAACTACCCTGTATAAAATGTAACCAGAAGATATTTAGACTTCAGTGTTTATTGCAGCATTATTCACAATGGCTAAAATGTGGAATCAGCTGAAGTGTTTATCAAGAGACGAATGGATAAAAATGATGTGGTGTATATACACAATGGAATATTATTTGGCCATGAAAAAGAAGGAAATTTTGTCATTTGCAGAAACATGGATAGATCTGGAAAACATTATTTTAAGTGCAATAAACCAGGCACAGAAAGACAAATATTGCATTTTCACACTCCTATATGGGACCTAAAAAAAAATTGATCTCAAGGAGGTAGTGAATAGAATGGCTACTAGAGATTGATAAGGCTGGTGGGAAGGGGTAATGCAGAGGTGTTGGCGAAAGGGTAATTCTGTTAAATAGAAGGAAAAAGTTCTAGTGTTCAATAGTGCAATAAGGCAACTATAGTTAACAATAATTTATTATATTTCAGAATAGCTAGAAGTTTTCAAATGTTCTCAACATAAAGCAATGGTAAATGTTTCAGGTGAATCATGTCCCAAGTACCTTGATTTGATCATTACATGTTATATGCTTGTATCAAAATATAACATGTACTCCATGAATATGTACAATTATGTATCAATAATTAAAAAATATTGCTTGCTCATTCTTTGATATGACCACCTCCTTGAAAAATTAAGAAGAAACTACCCTTGTATAAAAAAAAAAAAGGAAAGTTTTAATTAGATTTTACCACGACCCATAATGTTAGTCTCAGGAGAGTAATCCTGATGCTCTGAACATGCTTTCTTAGAATTTTAACCACTACTAAATTTGGGCTATAAGGTGAGAGCAAGACCATTTTGCCATTTATTTTCAGGATCCTAGGACTGTTCATATGATTCATTATGTCCACCTTTAGAGCAGCACGTATGAAACATATGATATAACCCAGGCATCACATTTGATTGTGTCTGTCCCTTGGGGTCTTGAAAATTCCACTTCATTGAAAAGACAAAAAGAATCAAAGTAGAGTTTAACCCACAAAAGGAATAAATTGTTAACTGGCAACCCTCAAACATAACTGATAGCATTATGAACAAAATGATCACCTTCCATTGTAGCATTAGTATGTATTAGCGGAAGGATGGCATAAACGTGGAGCTTTGATCTTGGGTAAGGCCGTAGGGATATGAGTAAGGAGACAGAAAAATAGGTAAAGATGACTCCAAAGTTTGGCTTGGGCAACCAAGTGGATGGTGGAGCTTTCACTAAGATGGCAACTGTATGAGGAAGAGCAGAATTGGGGAAGAAGAAGCTGACTACCACTCAGGGTCACTCGGAGTGACCATTCCTTACTTTTAATAAGCTCTCTTAATAACTAATCATCATCAATTATTCTGGCTTCTCTGACAATTCTCATTTTATTGTAAATGATTTGTTTATGTGTATCACAGCTTTAAGTCTTAAATATTCTGAATTTCTGCTGGGGTTTGTCCTATTTTCAGGGGGAGGTGTCAGTAGTGAAGCAGATTTTGTCAAAGCCCCTGTGTTTCCACAGAACCGTGGTGCTTCCATCACACCAGGATATCAGAGTGTCCTACTTTAGAATTCACATGTTTAATAATACATTTTGGCAGTTCTGCATCATTATTTTTTTTTTATTCAGGTATAAAATTGTTCACAAATAAATGCTTGGCAAGGGCTGGAAAATCCAGCTTAGTATTAAAGCCCATGTAATTAAAGAAATATAAAATTTACTTAAAAAATAATCTTAACTAAAATCTGAAGCTTCATTTTCAGGATGTGTCTATAGTCAACATGGTTGTAAAGCAAAACTTTTTTCAATATAAATAAATTCTTTTCCTAGTTTTCTTTTCTTCTTCTTCTTTTTCTTACTCTACATCAATCCCCAATGCCTATAAGGCATATGTTCCCTCAAAGAACATCAGAGACAAGTTCATTCGTCCTTTACTGTATTCACTAAAAATAAAATCTCATCCAAAATGAGGTCTCAGTAAGCTATTTATGTATGGGTATGTTTGTTTCAGGGAAACCTTCTCCAAAATCACCACAGAGATATAGTTTTTAATATTAATTGATCATTCTTACATCTGTCTGCTGTATTAAGAATTTACCAATGTATTCACTAGTGCTTATTGAGTTTCTACATACCCTACACTGTACTAGATACTGTAGAAGACTGAGTAGAGAATTCAGACTTAACTCTGGCCTTGAATGATTCATAAGTTTCTGCTTGCTGAATCTTCCAACCCAATATTCTCCATTAATAGAAAGTTTTTCCAGGCCGGGCGCGGTGGCTCACGCCTGTAATCCTAGCACTCTGGGAGGCCGAGGTGGGCGGATCGTTTGAGCTCAGGAGTTCGAGACCAGCCTGAGCAAGAACGAGACCCCATCTCTACTAAAAATAGAAAGAAATTATATAGACAGCTAAATATATATATAGAAAAAATTAGCCGGGCATGGTGGCGCATGCCTGTAGTCCCAGCTACTCGGGAGGCTGAGGCAGTAGGATCACTTGAGTCCAGGAGTTTGAGGTTGCTGTGAGCTAGGCTAACGCCATGGCACTCACTCTAGCCTGGGCAACAGAGTGAGACTCTGTCTCAAAAAAAAAAAAAAAAAAAAAAAAAAGAAAGTTTTTCCAGTGGTGGCATGGGTTGTAGGGGTGGGTTTTCTTCATATCCATCCTAAGTCATTGTTATTAGAGCCAAAATTAATTATTTAAAACTAAGGGATAAAAGATGAGCCCTTTTAGATTTTTATAAGTAAAGTGACTGTGTAATCTAGCCTCAAAATCAACACACTGAGAGTAATAGCAGACAATAATAAAAATTATACCATAAAAAATAGCCAAACTCTAGGATTACTCTAGGCAAACTAGCACACAGCGTGGCTTGACTTATAGATGGTTTATTTTTTGGATAGCCTGGCTATATATTTTTCATGACCTAATATAGGTTATTTAACACTTGTGCTGCTATTATTCAATCTGAAATAAGTAGGTAAAGAATTGAGTCATATGATGAATATCCAAAAATTAAAACAACCAAAAATTGCCCAGTAGGCCAAGGTAAGGCAATTATTTTCCAAAAATACAATGTTTTGTTAACCTATTATTAATTCACCTACTCAAGTTCCCCCATCTAGTTGAATATCATTATCTTATCTCTCTGTAAACTTATGCATGGCAAGGAATACTCTCTATTTTGGAATTTTAGTGACTGTTAAGTCTTTATCCAAAAACCTGGGAAATTGTTGCTGTAGAAAGAAATATAGTGTACACAGAAGATTCCTCATTTGCAATTACATTAATCATGATCTATCAAAAGCAAGAACAGTGACTGCTATTAGATATTTTTTGTAAACTCTGGTGCATGCTCTGGAATATTTACATAATACTAATCTGCTGCTGCCTAGATGGTCTCTGATTCTGACACAACCACTCCAGTGTAGGCTTCCAAACCCCTATCACTAAATTCTAATTATCTTTAGCTAAAGAGATACCATGGCTTTGTTTTCTCAGGCAGAGGTTATGTTTATTTCCCCAAGTCTGTCTTTCTTGGAAAATAGAACATTCTCCCTTAATACTTTGGAGCCCACCACAATCCTGCAGACAAATGCTGGATCTTTGGTCAGGCGCTCCAAATTTTAGCTTTGCAGAGTATATAATACCAAGAAAAATTTAATTAAAAGCAAGATTTTTCTATGACTTTAATCTGAAATTATAAAAGAAAGCTAGAAAATTGAATGATAATAAAGCCTACACCATTTGAAAATTTATTCTAACTATATTTTAAAACGATAAAATTTTAGGAAGATGTATTAACAAAACTATATCAGTAAACCTATTTAATTACAAAGGCCTAAGGAAGCAAATTTTACAAACTAAGTATTCAATGATTAAAACTCTAGCATTAATTTGAGGTCTCAGACATCTAATGTGACCTTATGGAAGCAGATTTGGACGACATGCTTCTCGATAAGCATGTCTATGACTGCCCTTAAGAGTATCTATAACGAATATATTCAACTTCTACTAATATGAATTATTTAAATTTATTCCTGGAAATATCATCAGTGTCCTTCAAACTAAAACCTTTGGGGTTTCTTTTTAAGTCATACTATCTATTTGTAATGATTGATATATTTCATAATATTATTTTTAAAAGAGTTCCCAATTTACAAAGAGAAAAATTTTATTTTTAATAAAACAAAATTCATTTTATTTTTCTGTTCTTCTATTGGTCTTTTGGGACCTTTTATAAATAATAAAAGATACATTATGGAAACTTAATAATCTATTTTTCCCATATCTGGAAATATTTTGCTATTTCTCTATCCTAGAAATTTTATCATAACTTGCTGATTTTTATGAGTTATTCTAATAAAGATTAAAATAATAAAGAAATAAAAGAATGGTAGAATCAAATAGTAGGTCAATACATGAGTAAAATAAATTATCAATTTTTAATTATAATTCAATTTTTCTTGTTATAATACCCAAAATGTTGTATCATGATTCCAAAAATTCTAAAAGAAGTCTGGTGCCATTTTCTGTTTAGTATTTTTGTTTGTTGATTTGCATGTTTTAAGTTTTCACTGAAGAGAGTTAAGAACTTAGAGTTTTAAAAATTTTTCATCTATAATGGCAGAAAGTAGAACATTGACAAAACAAGACATTTCAAGATTATTACATTAAAAAGAAAATGATTGGAAAGTCTCTAATTATCTCAGTGTTGCAAAGTTTCTCAACATGCTTAAAAGCAGATTATGTTTATTTTGTATTCACTTTAAAATACTTACATATAAGTCTTACAATATTTTTAGAGGAAATAAAGAGTATTTAGCAATCAAAAAAAAAAAGAGAAAATGATTGCTGCGTAAGATAGCTGCACTCAAGAGTCTAATGATGATGGTGAAGTTGAATTTGAATCTCAGACTATGTATCTTTAGATGACCATAAATTATATGAATTTTCTTAAACTCAAGAATGAATCAATAAACAATTTTTAAGGACAAGAAAGACATATGATATTTTTATGCAGTTTTTCAGTCAATAAAAAGTATTTCATCACACATGTTTTATAATAAGGACTTGAGGAATGCCTTTTAGCTTAAAGCAGTGGTCCTGAACCTTTTTGGCACCAGGGACCGGTTTGATGGCAGATAATTTTTCCACAGACAAAGGGCGTGGGGTGGTAGTGGTGGTTTCAGGATTATTCAAACGAATTACATTTATTCAGTACTCAAACCTCTCTGCTAATGATAATCTGTAAGTATTTGCAGCTGCTCCTCAGCACTAGCATCACCACCTCAGCTCCACGGCAGATCATCAGGCATTAGATTCTCATAAAGAGCATGCAACCTAAATCCCTCTCATGTGCAGTTTACAGGAGGGTTCATGCTCCTTTTAGAATACAATGCCTCTGCTGATCTGATAAGGGGCGGAGCTTATGTGGTGATGTGAGTGATGGGGAGTGGCTAAATACAGATAAGCTTCCCTGTCTCCCCTGCTGCTCACCTCCTGCTGTGCAGCCCAGTTTCTAACAGGCCACTGATTGGTACTGGTCCACATCCTGGAGGGGTTGGGTAGTGCAAGCTTAAAGGACATGTGACAATATGTTCTATCTTTTGTGATGTCTGTTTATATATATGCTTCATAAGTGAATAAAGGCTGAGGCTAATGTACATACAAAGGTGATAGAAAGAAAATTGATAAAATTGAAATGGAAAATAATTTATTGGCTTCTTTAATTGCTGGTCATAAATCTAAAAATTTAAATGTTTTGCCATTATGAGCACAGATGATCACCATTTTTTTTTAAATAAAACTGTTAAAATATTCAAAAGCATTGTGTTTCGATAAATGTAAGAAAAAGAACAAGAACAGTTGCAAACTAGAACCCATTTGAGATATATTTAAAAACTGGAGTCAGCATTTATAAGATTAAGATATTAAGATCTATACATAAAAGTTGGTGAATGGTTACATCTATTCAAAGGATGTGCATTTTGAATGTATACCTTCAAAATCAAGAAAATATGGAGTAAAAAACTATAATTTGCTATTTTTAAAATCTTATTAACCTTTCTAAAAAGTTGTTAGCTGATTTTTATTATACATATATTCTTGTATCTATAGAGTATTCAGAACTGAATTAAAATATATTTATTTTTAAAAATGGATAATTGGACTCAGAGGGTAAGTAATGACTAATTTTTCTGGCATACCAGAGTTAACTTGTTTTAACCAGGCCCATAATGCTTTAGTATGTATATTTTTGAAGAAAATAAATCTCTAATTTTTATCATCCTGCCTTTTTCCCCCCTCTTTCAGATAATATTAAACAGAGGAATGTGATTATCATGTTAAGGAACCATGAATCATGTGTACTAGCACACTTTGAGAGTTTAGATGATGTGATACGGTGTTCATAATACAGGCTTACTAATTTGAAATGGGTAATTCCTACATATTGAGTTAATCAATCATTGGAATATTTACATCATTGAATGTGATTGTGGTTATGACAGTTATTAGGCCTAAAATGTTTGGCATTAATACACATATATATGCAATAAAAACTCGACATATGTGTAAATTGCAATATTTGAGTTAACAGTCTCCTATCTGAACTAAGGTATAACTTGCACTATACAATCTATGGCTCTCATTGTCATTCCAACGTGAACCATTTTGGAAAGAAGCTGCTTATATAAGAGGTCCTTAAAACATTTTGAAAGGATTTACTCTAAAATGAAGAGAGCATAAGAAACTGAATTTTTATTTTTTCACATTACCAGTAATGATATGTGTGGGCAAATCAATCCCTCTGAGCCTCTTTATTTGGTCATTTATAAAACAAAGAACTATATTAAGACCTCTAAATTCCCTTCCACCCCAGATATCTGTATATTGGTATCTTAGATGGCCCTGGGACCACCTAAGGAATTCAGTTTGTATCCACCTCCTTTTTAGCTCAGATTTGACCTACATGAGACTCAATAATTCCAGAAATCGCTAGAGTTGGCTGGTCTACAACTTAAGCAGCTTCTTCTCTCATTCTCATTCTATTTCAATCTCTCTCACTTTTCTTTATATGAAATGACTGATTAATGAAAATCTTTTTCCTTAGACTGTGTTCCATGAAAATGGAACTAAGTTAGGTTAGTTCGCTATTATAACTCTAGTGGCTAGTACAGTTTCAAGCATACAGTAGAAACATAATAAATATTGATTAAAGTATATGAATTAATGAACAAATAAATGTAATAACAGAATATTATATCTTTTATTTTATCTTGTTTTCTTCTCTGCTAACAGAAAAAAAAGGGTATAGAAATTCAGGTAGCACAGTAAAATATCAACTTCTAGGGACTTCTGACAACTTATAAATATTATTCCTTTTTTCCTGCAAACTAAATCTATTTCTCATGCTTGCTTGCTTGCTTTCATACTCACACACAAACAATCGGATTTTCTTGATTTCTGACTCCAATAGAATCAGGTCAGCAGTGAGGATAGAAGCAATAAATCTCTTTATCTCTGCTGACTTTTATGGAACTGACATCTCTTAAAATATTTTTCTTGACTTTGGTGCTTTTTTACTGACTGATTAGGCAGTAGGGCATGGCAGTCAATTGAATCTCCCAAAATCTAATATTAAAAGCGGAAAAGGAAAGACCTGAGGGGCAACAGAATAAGCGAAGAGTACTAAAGAAGGTCCAATAATTCTTTTCCAAAAAATCAGAAATTGCATTTAAGTGTTAGTCTTTCTGTCTGCCCGAGTAACTGTCTTTGTGTCTCTGACATTCTCTGTTTTCTATCAAGACAGCATTCCACCTTTTCATGTTAGTAAGAGACTCAGCTCCTTAAAATTGATTGATGATAAATGATTTATAAAGTAAAATGTACATATCCAATGCCAAGTAGGAAAGAAAACATTTCTCAATTATGATGGAATATACAAGTTATCTAAGATAATGGAATGTGTGGAACAGGAATGTAAGCTCCAAAAATTTTTATTTGTGTTTTAGGTTATAGTTTTTGATTTGGGCATACTGGCATTTCTAAGAATGAATAATGAGTAAAACCTGAAACATTAAACTGCAGGAGAGATCACAAGTACTGTTTCTTTCAACTCCCAGTAAGTAGGGATACAGATGACACCAAGGGCAGTAATTGAATTACATCCAGATGCTTGAAGATATAATTAAATTTTTAAAAGCCACACAGAGATTTTGCTAAACCGTCATGTCACTTAGCCATCTTTTTATAAATAATTTCCAAAGTAGCTTTATTTAAATCCCCTCAACAATATGAGAAACAAAAACAAACAAAACAAAACAAAACAAAAAATCAAACAATAATGAAAACTGCTCTTTGCTCCACCCACAAGAAAATAAATAACTTCCCTTCCCTTAAGAGCCAGTGAACATTTGTACAATGATATAAATACTGCATAGTACAGAAAGCATGAAAACTTCATCTTGAGAGCTGATATCTAAGAGCTTCTAATTTCTTATCCTATTCATGCAGTGTTTTAATCTGCAGCTCATAGAGGGGGCTTAAATTGGAGGCTGTCAGAGCACTTGATAGCCTCTTGTTTATTTGTCCTGCAAGGTCCAAAAAGGCTTGGAGAAGAACCATTCAATTTCACTTTCTGTGTTTTTTATGGTAACAGCTTTCCA
Source organism: Eulemur rufifrons (assembly GCF_041146395.1). Taxonomy (NCBI): domain Eukaryota; kingdom Metazoa; phylum Chordata; class Mammalia; order Primates; family Lemuridae; genus Eulemur; species Eulemur rufifrons. The sequence goes on from NC_090989.1 coordinate 37,288,228, forward strand.
AAAATAACCAGTAGATAATATGAAGAGAGGTCATCAAGAAACATAGCTACGGAATGAAAAAAGTTAATTAGCCTTTTATTTTCTTTCTATAAAGGTTTTCAATATCGCAAAATTTGTCCAGCTTCAAATTTAACATGCACAACTGAAAAGGTTAAAGTCACTTAAAAGATTCCAAATAACCATAGTCAAAACAAAGTATAACTGTGGCTCCCCAAGTTTGTCAATCTATTTATTCTTAAGTTGTCATAGAAATGGGTTTTGCTGATAGAATATTTCTCCTCTGAGATCCTTTGATAGAAGAGGAAAATATTTAATATTTCATAATTCCTATCCTAAAGAGAATGCAGTGATGCAAATTAGGAGTACTTTTCTTATATTTGAGCCTCTTAATTCTAGATCAATTTTGTGATAGGTTTCTGTGGTTAGTATAGAAATCCCTAAAGGAAAAAATTTACCTTAAAGAGCCTAGGATGGGAGTGATCCAGGAAGACACATCCAAGTTTATGTTTTCCCTGTTTTGTGCTCCACGCTGCTTCAGGGTTTAACTTAAATCATCTCAACAATTCTAGCATGTACTGTATTCTAACTTGCCTTGACATAGATTGAGTTCCCTACTTCCGCACCAGAAAACTTGAGCCAAGTTTTAATCTCATAGACTTTCTTAACTCACCAATAAGAGAGAGACTTGGAAGGGAGAACCTTCACTACCCCTTCCTGTACTCCAAACCATTAGATGGGTTGACTCTGTGCATGTGACCTAGAAGGTGGAGTATTGAAAAAAAGTTAAAACAGAAAAGTGCAGTTAAAAGACTATGTATCGTATCTCTGCCTTTTCCTCATCCCATTTACTCCCTTTCAAGTTGTGCTAAAGAAATAAGAATAGAAAGAGGCAATATGCAAGGTTCTAAACCAGTCAATATTTGAGTGCAAAACCCATCACGAGAAATGTAGAAATTACTTGAGATATAGACTAATATATGAAAGGTAACTTTTTAAAAAAAAATACCTATTTACTAATTTAATCTCCACTTTTTACCTTTTTCTTATGTCCTTTCAATTATGCATTACTATCCCAATCTTTAGATTATTTGTAAAGAATGATTTGTGATAAAATAATAACAGTGATATTAAATGTAGCAAAACATCACACCAAACCATCATTTATGGTACCAGGGCACTTATTTGCATATCAATTTGCTTCAAAAAACTGCAAGCTCATATGAGGTAGCATTTGCCAAATCATGAACTATAATATTGGAACAGTAAAATCTGCACAGTTTAAATTTTTAATGTCAACTTGTTATGTACAGTCATATTACAGATGTTAATGGTGAGAAACAGGTAAGCAATATATTTGCTTCCAAGCAAATATATTGAAAATTGGCTAATAAATATAAATATCAAAACATATTCAAGAAATATATTAATCCAATGAAAACAATTTAACTGTTACTATAACTGCTTGCATCAACACTTGCTCTTATAATAAATAGAAATTCATGAGGCTTCATAATGCTACAATGATACTTACCATCTCTTTTACAGTACACATTATCACAGTAAATATTCATCTTCCTTTTCTTTATATATGAGATATTTTATACCAAGTTCTTCCCCTTGCATTGCTCATGATTGTTGTTAATTTTAGCCTGGTGGCAATTAAGAATTCTGGTTTTTCACCATCTGCAGAAGAGTTATTCATTAGGCAGGACACCATGAGAAAATAAGTGTCTAAGGATAGATAATTGAAAGTTGCTGCAATTCCCCTCAAATACTTTGCCCACCTGTCAGGCTCTTTGGCATAAAAAAAATATTTTTTCTGTCAATTTTTAGTTTTCCAATAGCTCAGGAGATTCAGAAAGAATATCAACCTCTTTAATTGTTGTAAAAGAAGTCTCAGAACATCAAAGCTTTCTGTTTCTCAGGGCAAATGATTATTAGTTTGCTAAATATAAATAAAAACCAATTTGCCTGACACTTTGGAATATTTTAAAGTAAATATGCAAATTGGAAAATCTCCTTCACCAGAGTTGCATTATAAATTAGGCCAAGATTTAAAAAAATAGAAAGAAAAGAAAAGAAACAGTGAACCTGAAGTCATTTTAATAAGTTCTTTTTGCTTCTGGACCCTATCCTATTCATATCAGCCCTCTCTTTGCTTTCCTTTCTCCCCTTCAACCTTTCTCTCTTTGAAGTTCACAGCTTTGAAACACACTATTATTATCTTATCTCTTATCTTTCCTTTCCTGCAGCTTCTTTCTATTCCCTTTTTGTTAGCTATCTAGGGGAAGGTGTGTTTGTGGATGACCTCTGAGTGATTTTTGGCTTCAGTAATATACTTTTGTTTTCTTAGTTGGATGATCCTCCGGAAGAAGACTTGAAAACCTGGCAAATGAATATTGATAAACTTTGAATTGATAGAAATTTTTGTCAGAATTTCTTTAGATATATATGCAAGGATACATGTATATTATTCTACTATGACCTCTTTAACTGGTAATGATGTCCCTACTCTTCACTTTAATTAAGTATAAAACCAAAGCACATAAAACCTTAAACTTTCATTTCTGAATCCTGGCCTAATAATTTATTCAAAAAATATGCTATGCTTGTACTTTCTTCTAACTTCTCTCACCTTAAACTAAACATGATCTTTTGCTTGGTCAGTTCATGCATATAGCATGTTCTCCTCTGGACATTCAGAACAGAGAAGAAGCATCTAGAAGTGGCCGGAGAGCCCTGTGCAGTGGTGTGCCTCACAATCTTGCCCCGTCAATCTATGTTTCAACAATTATTTGTCATATTAACTTTATAGCACTGGAGTTTCATATTAACCTTGTGGCCAACTATATTTTTAGATATAGCTCTCCTGTACTTTAACTGAAATTTTAAACTGAATTTTTAACTAAATTTAAATTAAATTAAATGTAATAGTAATACTCCTGTTAAGTGTAATTTTGTGTTGACCTAAGCATTTTAGCTTGTTGAGATAATTTTCCATCTGATTCTTTCATGTTTCATCTTTGTCAGTCATATGCCATTCAAAATTTGATACATATACCTTCTGTGTCTTATTTTAGTCATTAAATTTTTTGTACAGAACAGGACTGTAGACAGAATCTTTCATCAAACTAGAAGAAACCTCTAGTCAGGTTGACATTAATCAATACACTCTATGTATTACTCCACCAGTTATAAATTCACTTGTGATCCTCAAGGATATTAAGAAAGTTGTGTCAAATATCTCACCAAAATTAAAATATATTATATAGCATTTTCCAAATCAAAACACCAGCAAATCCGCTAAAAAGAAAGCCAATTTTGATGTGACTCATTATCGATAAATCCTTGCTGATTTCCAATTATTATAATTTTTGTTTTCTAAATAACCATAAACATTATTTAATAATTCTTCCTGTTCCAGAATTTCATGTGACTATTATGTTAATCACTTCCACATTAGAAATGTTTAATACAGTCTATTAAAGCCTAGTTTTATATGGAAAGATATATCCGATTTTATAATGGCAGGCATCTAGGAAAGGGGATACATATTATAATTAGATTTCCTGAAATGCATCTATTTTGTTAAGTAAGGATGAACAAATTTATTAGATTGCAAAGGATATTTTACTAATGATCAATTAGTTTTCCTTTCTCACACAGAATGATTAAATCAGTCAAATACCTACTGTGTTCTCGATGCTATACAGTAGAGAAGGTAAAGTAAAAGTGTGGCTTCTACACTTGAGTATAAACCATGTAAAATCAAGAAAATGAGACCAAAATAACAAATTAGTAATAAGAACGCATATGTAAAATAATGTTTTACATTCTTACTGTTCAGTTGGAAAGGGACATAAATGAAAGCTATAGTAGACAGAGAAAAATAGTAATTTATGAATCTATCCATGTACTTTACCACATTTGATAAGAAGGTTTTAGAAGGAAGATAAGACATATTTGGAATAAGCCCTACAATTAAGGTCTAATTCTATGTGCTGTTTTGATATCTGGAAGGCCTCAAAAGGTCTTGCTGTAAGTTCCCCTCTCAACTCTGCTCCTGCACAAATATGGTCTCCCTGGCCACACAATCCTCCTTATCAAACAGACCAGGTAAATTTCTTGCTTATTCCTAAATAGCAGGTTCAGTTCCCTGCCAGCCCATGGAATTATTCAGACAAGCCAGTTATATCCTCCTGTAGGAAACAGAAAGCATTTCACCCTCTGGATACTATTATACAACACTGGGCTCCCACCGCCTCTGGTTCTTCACTCTGTTCCTGAGCACAACCCCTATAAGTCCCTGCAAGGTGTGTGGTGTCCTCCTCCCCCAGGCTGTAAGTATATGTGACTAGTAAACTGTTGTTCTCACCTGTCCAGAGCTGGGTCTTATGTGTTCAGTCATTCCATAACCCTAGGGCAAGAATCCTTCCTTCACCAATGCGACAAATAAAAGGTGTTTAAAACACTAATCCAAGACTTGAAGAATGTAGGCATTAGCCTAAACTGAGAAGTAATGAGGCATTTCAAATGGAAAAAAAAAAAAAAAGAATGGATTTAGTCATGGTTGTGGTGTGTGGTATACTTGTGGGACGAGGTGAGGACTGTTCTGGCTGGAGTAGAAGGTATTTTTTAGGGACAATACATTTAAATGGAGATCATGGGCCATTTTAGTCATTCAAAGGATCTTGATTCAATATGGTTTAAAGTAATAAGGTCTTGCAAAAGTAAGTGTCCTAATGGAAGTGACATTTGAGGAAGATTAGAAATATAGAATCCAGAAAGTAATAAAATCTCAGGGTTAGTAGAAATTATAGTCCTGTGTACATTTCAGTGCTTAGATCTCCTCTCCCAGATTTCTGCAATGCTATCATGCAGTATCAGCTTAAACTTGGGCATATATATACCCTGCCTACTTCCTGAGATATCTCGTGCCATCTTTGAGTACCCCTTAATTTTCAGAAAGTTTTAACTTAAAGTTGTTGCTTATATATGTTAGCCCTATCATAAAAATTGAAATCCAGATAACAAGTTTAAGTACCTTTACACGAGGCATTGTTTTTATACTGCAACTAGGGCTCAGATTGGCTAACTAGTATCATTGAGCAATAAGTTCCAAAGTAGATTGCAAATTCAGTTTTTCCAATTCGGAGTCTTTCCACTACACAACTGCTATCTTTGACAAAGGCGGAGAAGTTAAAATATGTATCTATGTATTATTTTACCTTTTGCAATTGAAAAAGCATGTTCTAACTCTATGTTGGGGAGCCTTTTACTATACATATTGTTTCTTTTACATATGTATGTTCATATATTTTCCTGTCTTTAGAGTTGATGGATTTTAATATCTTGGAAATGTATAAAAACAATAAAAGTAAGTAACTGCTTGTTTTTTAGTGAAATTGACTAATGGAAGTTTCTATTCTTTTTATTTTGAAATCATTATTACGGAAAGTCCTTTGAAAAGATGGGTATTCTTACTTAAAGGGAATTTACTGGTAATAATTACTCTGTAAACCATGCTTGCATTAGTCAAATGCCCACATGGAACACGTGCATTCAAAAGGTCTCAAATACTTTAGATCCCCAAACTACAGAAACTGATTAGAGATCAGTATAATTATATGTTTAAAAATACAGGTCAAAACTCAGGAGCTGTAGCTCTCTTATATGAGAAGTATCAGTGGCTCTACATTTTGTGCAGTTTTTTGCTAGTGTTATTTTGGTGTGAATAAACATAGACATTGTCATAAATCAGGCACCCCTGACAAATGAAAAGGCATCTACCTTTTTTGTTTTCATTTGAAAGATTATTTTATAGGTTGAAGTGTCGAATAGATTTTGGTATGTATTCAAGTGTAATTTATCTGTTTTCTTTCCATCTATAGAAGAATCATAAAGTTGAATATCACATTAAAGTCTGCATTAGTTATTCAGGTGATATGATTTTTTTAACACAGAAATGCCCTGGAGCATTAAATCTTTTCTGTATTCATCCTGGTAACTAGAAAAAGAACTTTGTAGTGGTTGCTTGAAAATGAAAACTGCTGGGAACTGAGAGAGAGGAGATGTGTGCAGTTCTTTGTCCTTAGTCTCAGCTTGTGGGGGACACAATTCTACCATGAAGAATGAGTTCTGTGGGGTTTTTATGCCTTTATTATAGAAAATAGAAGTTTGAACTTGGGGATATTTTCCCCCTTTTTATGACATTGTAATGTTCTGGACAGATAAATTCCAAACTCTAAGGAGCAATCTAAAACCTTTGAAACATAAAGACTGAAAGTAACAATAAGTTACAAACAAAAGGAGCTTTGTAAACTCTACAGTAGGAAGTCAGTTCATCACATTACCTTTCATATTTCTCTTCAAAGCAGGCAAACCTTCCCAGTCTGAGTATATTGTTAATAAAATATAGCACCAATTCCCCTGACAATTTATTGAACTATACTTGCCTTCTGTTATTACCAAAAGACTTTTCAAGAAAACTCAAGCCCAGGTGCAAAATGCTCATGGAGGAGGGGTTGGGGTAGAAGAATTGAAATAAAGAGAATTACGTGGAAACTAAATGAAAGCCCTGAACAAGGGCATAAAGAATCTCATTTCTAAGTTAAGATTACCCAAATGAGCAAATTAAAGGTCTAATCAGACCAACCTAGTGTACCATCCCTATGATGGTTGGCATCCACTGGTATTTAAGGGATCTTTCACACTTATTTTTGGAGATAAGAGGAGTAATGGGTGAAGACATAAACAGATCTAATTCTAGAGATAAAAGACAAATAGTATCACAGCACTGGGAAGGAGGTCACTTTCAATTAACAATAATTGATAATTTAAAAAATGGCTGGAAAGCATCTCTGGCACACCCATCTGCCTTCAAACAATGCTTATGATCGTGATGGAGATGAGAATTACTGAAGTAGTTTGGGTGAGAATGGATATCAGCAATGCAGCTCAAGCAGGAAAGGAGACCAGAGACAACAGCTCGAGATGACGGGGTCTTGACCCAGTTTGTTAGAAATAGGAAGCATCCTTTTTGGAACTCTCAGATTTAATATAATCATATTTACATTTAAACTAGCACAGTGGTTTAGACTATAAGGATGCAAGAATAGAAGGGAGGAAAGTCAGAAGGCTACCACCATATCCATTTGAAGACTTTGGTAGCATAACTTAGAGATTTTGCTGTGAATGGTGTCAAGTGAACAGATTTAAAATATATTGAAGATATACTTAACATCACTGATGTATCAGTGTGTGATGTGAGAGAAAGAGAGAGGTCAAAGGTGACTCGAACATTGTTATCTGTGAAGCTGGATGAATAAATGGAGGCATCTCATATGGAATTGAGAAAGGAAGAGGTTTGGGAGAAAGGAAACTAAAATATTTGATTTTGGACATGTAAAGTTTGAGATGTCAGTTAGACATCAAAGAGGAGATGTAAGCAGGTAGAAATATGAACATCATATTTGAGTACTAGATGGAGATGAGAAAGAGAAATATGGTGTGTGTCATTAGCTCAAAGATCTTTAAAGTCATGAGACTGAATGAGAACAGCTAGTGAGTGAGTGTAGATAGCGAGGGAGGGAGATTCCAGGACCAAGCCCTCAAGCATAGTGAAAATTTATGGTAAGAACTTTACCCATCCGTCAAAACTGTGCCATAAAAATCTCTGCCACAACCCTGGACATTGCTACGATTCCCCAGTACCAGGTTGATAATCCTACTGCTCCTATCTCTTAAACTTCAGTGATGCATTTTGTTTTTCTTAACTGAATAAAATTTTACTCAACAGGCAGTCCAAGCTATAATAACTCTTGCTCAGGTGAAGCCTCACAAACAAAAGTCATCTATTTGTTGGTTTGTAGACATGGGAAACTGGATATGTGGCTTTTTAAAGATATAACCGTGTTGAACAAATTCACCTACCTTCAGACCTCGAGGCATCTGATGTCTCTTCTTAACAATGATATAAAATGGGAGTTTTAGTAATATCCAGGGCCTTGTGATTGACTTCATGAACAATGAGCTGTTTAATGTTATGTACATGTTCTTTACATGAGAAGGTTACAGAGGAATGAAAAACTAAAAAATAATGTGTCTGCTACTACATCTTGATGTGTGCTGAAATAATGCATTTCATATGAGTGGTTACCAAAGTTACTCCTTTTCCAGTCTTTCAAGGGCTTTACCTTTGTGATCCATGTTCAGAAGCCTTCTGTGAGCAAGGCTAGTTGTTGAATCTGCCCAGTGTAGCTGTTTGGCCTTCAATGTCTACTCCCCCAGAGGAAAGTGCTCTGGACATCTGACCATGAAACATAAGGATGTTTTGCTTTAAGACTTTTGACACTCTGCTATTGCGAAGTACGTTTTTTCGTCTTGCACTTCTGTGTTGTAGGAATGAAACTCCTAGGAAGTTGTTCTGGTTCTCTATTGCTATAAACAAAATGACACAAAATCTAGGTACTTAATAACCATTTTATTAAGTTCTACAAATTCTTAATTCAGGAATTCAGGAAGGCTTGGCTAGATGATGATTTTCTACACATGGTATCAAAGGTGTCACAACTCTACTTTGGATGGTCCAAGGTCACAGACTAGGAAGTACTGAACAAGGACCTAGAAACTGATTTTAATGATGAGGATTCTGAACTTTGAGCTGATGTTATAATGGGATGAGACTTCTGGGAGCCTTCAGAAGAGATATTCTACATTTTGGAGAAACATAAATAAATCATTGGAGGCCAGAAGGTAGACTATGGTAGGGAGTCAATTAATATTTCTCCCAATGATCCTCACTTCTCCTGGTATTTCTGCTCTTGTGCAGCCTCCTTTTGAGTATGGGCTGGACCTAGTAATTTATTTCTAAATCTAATGAATAGAATGCAGCAAGTTTTGGAATTTCATTTCCACTGTTAGGTTTTAAAAGACTCTGGTTTCTGTCTTGCTAGTAGAGTATCTCTATTGCCTTCTCAGCATGCATGTTTTGATGAAGCAAGCTGCCTTTCTGGAAAGGCCCACGTGGAACTGAGAGCGGCTTGTGGCCAATAGCCAGCAAGTAATTGAGGCCTTCGGTTCAATGACCTGTGAAGAATGGAATCCTGCCAACAACAATATGGTATTGGAAGCAAATCTTTACCTGGTTGAGATTTGAGATGACTAAACCCAGCCAATAACTTGTTTCCAACCTTTGAGAGATCCTGAAGTAGAGGTCCAAGATAAGTTTTGTCAGGTTCCTGATGCACAGGAACTATGAAATAATAAATATGTGTTGATTTAAGCTGTTAAGATTTCTTTTCTTTTCTTTTTTTTTTTTTTTTTTTTTGAGACAAGGTCTTGCTCTCCCACTGGGCTAGAGTGCAATGGCATGATCATACTTCATTGCAACCTCCAACTCCTGGGCTTGAGCAATCCTCCTGACTCTGCCTCCCAAGTAGCTGGGACTATAGGCACGCATCACCACACCCAGCTAAATTTTTAGATTTTGTAGAGATGGGGTCTTGTTCTTGCTCAGGCTGGTCTCAAAGTTCTGGCCTCAAGCAATCCTTCTGCCTTGGCCTCCAAAAATGTTAGGATTATAGGCATGAGCCACTGTGCCTGGCCTTAAGTTGCCAACGTTTGAAGATAATTTGTTATGCATCAAATGATAACTAATGCAGAGCCTTTACTGTCTTTTATTAATATTTTTCACTTCTCTCTGATTGTTGGTTTAATTTATATTGTGGCTTGGTTTCTTTACAAGATGGGGATCATGGCCTCTAACTACTTTTGAGCTGCACATCTCATAGCTTTTGCCATCAGAAAAGGACTGACATTCTTTCTCTGACTAGTCAGAATAATCATTTATAAATGCATAAATCAAGTCAGATCGTTGACCTGAAATTCTTCACTCCCAGTGGCTTCCCATTGTACTTAGAATAAAAGACAAAATTTCCACAAATAAGTACCTTAAAGGAGTAAGTTAATGCTTCTTTCATTCTACCCCTCAACTTTATTTTCTTTTAACCACACCTCAAAAATTCTCCCCTGATCCTTTTCCAATCAACCTTGTCCTTTTTTTTTCTCACATGTGCATACTTATCTATCTTTTGCTTCACTAAGCCATGTAGACTTCTACATTTTTGCCTTAGCTGTTCTTCTCCCTGATCTTTGCTCTTCCAGATATTTTCATTCTTCTGGTATCAACAGAAATGTTGTCTTCTTAGAGCTGTTCCTATATTGAAGTGAAAGCACCCAATTCTGTGACAACCTGTGCATATTTTTCTGTTTAATTTTCTACATAATATTTAATTGCTATCTGAAATAATTTTATTTGTACCCATAGCTATTAATTATTTTCTTTCCCTTAGACTATAAGTTGCATGAGATCAGGGGCCTAATCTACATTTCACTGCTGTAAGTTCAGGACTGTTAAAAAGTGATGATAATAATTAATTAATTAATTATAAGTGATATTGGACTATAATGTAATACAACACAGGTTAGTATTGTTTTTTTTTTTTTTTTTAAGAGGCTATTTGAGGAACTAATATGAGATTGACAGTGGCTTGTGACAGAGATTTTTTACAGGGAGCAATTTGATAGAGAGGGATATTGTCTGAAGTACACTTAGTTTGGAGCTCATAGGAACTCTCTTTATAATGAATACAGTTCCTTTTGTATAATAATAAAGATATACTAACTGAATATCATTTGCAATTCATGTCTGACAAAGAAGATGAATTTATTTTTGGATGGTGAACTTCAACAGGCCTTGGAAACATCTACAAATATACAATGACAGTTGGGTATTAGATTTCTCATTTACAGAAGAGTGGTTTGGGATAATGAAACATGTATTTATATTTTATGTAGGGAATAAAACTAAAGCCATGGAATGGATGAGATCTTGTAGACAGAGTGTATGGAAAACAAAAATAGATCAGGGAGAAACTTTGACGCATTCCATTATTTAAAGGTCTGGGAGAGGGTGAATAGCCAACAAAGGGGACTGAAAAGAGACCAAACCTATTGGAAAAAAATTATAAACAGAAACTACAGAAATAGTTCAAGAAGGAAGTAGCAGCAACATATATCCAAAGTTAAGATACCAGATAAGAAAAACATGAAATCAGTCATTCATTTTAAAGTCATAGAGATCATTTAAAATTTAATGAAAGAACTTTGTGTGAAATGGCAGGCTAAAGCCAAAATGAAGTGAGTTAAAGAGAAAGTGGAAAAGTTAGAACTAAAATTATATATATGAAGAAAAATTGAGGAAAGTAGAGATCAATTTGTTGATGGTGACAATGTTATTGACATGATTCATTTAAGCTTTTTGCATCCCTTCTTCAGGAAAAAGAAAGTCTGGCCATTTTGTTTAATCTCCATATGGTGGAAGCAAATTCAGCCTTTGATGTTTATTTTCATCTGAATTCTTTTCTTTCATTGCATTTATTGCTCTTTGTTTCCCAACATCTGTTTCGTCTTCTTTATTCTTTAATAACAGGCTGAGTGTAATGGAAATCATCCAGGAACTGACACTGAATTGAAATAAACCTGGAAGTGAGACTCCAAATTCAGCAGTTATAAGATCTAATGTGTCCCTTTGAAGAAGCTAAGTTACCTGTGAAATAAACAGGTTTTACAAAGTCTCTAAGCATGCTCCAATTCTCCAAATTCCATGTGAATACTTGAAGCCCACATTTTACTTACAGCTACTGTGAGTAATTTGCATTTTTACTTGTGAAATATGGCCATAGATAAACAACTAACCAGCCTTCTAGGGAGCTTTCTAATTTAATTATTAGAAGTTTACTCACATATTATTCTTCTTCTACAGAAAAACAATGCGCAAATGTGATATTTTCCACATAGATTTTAATGTTATGCAAATAAGTTGGCATTCTATCTAGGTAAACATCATAGGCATATGAAAATGGATTAATTCAAATAAAACCATATAAGGGCATATTGCCTTTTAAAATAAATATAATATAGTTGATATTATATTATAATGTATATAAGCCTCTTACTTCCTACATCCAGAATACTACAAAAATTGCCATTTTAGTTTCCAAATACAAAAATCCTACAAAATTATCCTATGGTCAATGAAGGAATTTTGTCCTAAATATGAGTTTCATAACAAGAATGATTTTCCCCTGCAAAGAATAGAGACAAACAAAGACTTTTGTGAAAGTACAATTTGAATTTTTTTTTTTTTTTGGCAAACTGCAATTTGAATTTTCTATCAGCATTTCAAAAATAAGTTTGTCAGTATGAGAGAAGAAAGACAATGCAGCTGCCCACTTTTCCTGATGCCCGCTGTGCTTTCCAAATGATGATTCTGGCACTTGTACTTTGCTGTAGCAAAGAAATGAAATAAAAGTAAGGTTCAGGCAAGGTCTAATTCTATAATATCATCTGTAACTTATGTGTGATCAACATAAGGCCAAAATTTATCCAAATTAATATTTTGGTATCTAACTTATAATTTCTCCCCTAGACTCAATGATACTATGTAGATGGTATATTTTATTTTATTTTATTTCATTTTATATTTCAGCATATTTCATATTGCAGTGGTACAAATGTTTAAGTTACATATATTGCCTTTGCCCCACCCGAGTCAGAGCTTCAAGCATGTCCATCCCCCAGACGGTGCACACCGCACCCATTAGGTGTGAATATACCCATCCCCTTCTTAATTTCCCTATTTTACTGCTTGCGGCAGAGGGAGAGCTTTCTGAATGAGATCTGTAGGGTTGTTTCTATTCTTTTCACAGGAAGGTGATTCAAACTTTCTTTCCTAAGTGATTTCCTGAGTGATCTATCTACCCATAACATTGGACATAGTATAGAAAAGAAAACATCCCAATCACCTTGGCTCCAGCTGTACCTTTCTGGTCTCCTATTTCATAGTAATTATATTTTTTGTTCTCTATTACACTTTTATTACTATGAAATACTCCAAGACTGAAATACCTTTTTCTCCTTATTTTTTCAGTCGTGTGAACAGTACTTAATGGCAAGTTCCTAGATGCCAAATTGTTGGATTATTGTTGTGTCCACTAATAGAAAGTGTTTACCTCTTGGGTAATAAAAATCATAAAATCTGTAGAACCTGAAGTCTTAGGGAAAAATTAAAAATATTATGGAGGTCTATATCTGAATGTAAACATGAAGTCACCACCAACTCCAACCATTGGTTCTTCTACCTATGGGAGAAACTGTACCATTAATTAGTATCTGATTCAAATCACATTCTGCAAGTTTGTATGTCATTACACCATTCACCGAAACTGTTTCTGGATGGCAAAGTAGATACTACTAGAGAATCCCAAAGACGTAAGCCTATTGCTCTAGTTTTTCTGTTAAATAAGCTCTGTGAATGAAGTCAATATTATATAAAAGAATGGAATTGTGTATGAGGCATGTGGTGAACCCATTTGCAAAAGCTCTGGCAGAGGCATGTACAGACAGATGAAGCACATTGTCTCCAGACTAAGGTCTCTTCCAGGGAAGAAAATTAACTTCAATTCTTAGTTTAAAAGGGCCTCAGTATACCAGCTTGCCTCTAGATTGGTCTCTTGAAAATATGGTATCATTATCTAGAGACTGTAAGTTTTTATTTATTTTTCATTGCTGGAAACAGACACTCTAAACCAGAGTAGTTAGGTCAGTCTTACTGAGTAGAAATCCCTTAAAAGCCTCCATCTCTGCCATCTTGGATGCCTTTATGAGTCCTCTTGAGCATGTGGCAAGCTGGATGACAAGAATATACATTTTTTATCCATGGAATAGATCATTCTATCCACTGGATTGGTAAGAACCTCCAAGGTAGAGGGTAGTTTCTGATGGATTTTTAAAAGAAAAATGAAGATCCTTATTCTCTGAGCCTATTCCAAGGGGGTACATTTCATATCCACCCCTTCCTCTAGCAGGCAAAATGAGGTCCAGTACAAAAATAAATTGTTCAAACTGTTTTTTGCTTATCTGGTTATTAAGGATAAATCAATGCCAAGTTTAGGAAATTTTCTGTAATTGGAAAGTAGCTTGGATCTCTCAAAATATGGACTAGGCCATCTATGTTTTTGAAGTTCTGTCTGACCTGAAACTTAAGCACGTAGAAACTGAAATTCTAGCTAAGTGAGTGATGGTGTGATTTTAGTTCAACAATCTCAACAGCTTATGCTTCATTCACTTCCATAGAGATATATTTCCTGATGGCCTTATTTAATTCATGATGCACAAAACTTAGGTATAATTTGCCTTTGTAAGTCAGACATTAATTCTAGTGGGATGGAGAGGGGAGATAAGCTTCTTGATTGAAGTTTTTCTTACAAGCATAAAAAAACAAAAATAATTATACATGCACAAAAACTCCCCAAAACAAAAAATACAAGTGTATATTCTTTGTGACATATGGTTAAAAAAATTAACACATTAACTGCCATGTGAGTTGTATTTAACTCATACTGGTTTTGAGTCTGGGGCCTTGTGAAGCATATAAAACTCACACATCTCTTCTCCTTGGAAGCTGTGTGAACTATTTTTCAGGTTGCATATAACTCACCCATAGAAAACAATACAAAATAAATTTTTCATCAAATTAGAAAAGATCATTTTGTTTTTGAAGTTTTTATTCTATTTTTGTAATAAAACACTGTAACCCCAAAGAAAAAACATTTTATTATCTAGTGTGGCAGTCAATATGTTAAAGCAGAACAATATTTAGATCTGTTTCAAGGTTTTGTAGTATTTATTTTAATGATAAATCAATAAAGTCAATAACATGACTTTAATTAGATTTTCACTTCCCTTAGAAAATGTAACAACCAAACCTGTACGATTGGCTCTTTTATCTGCTAGTTCTGCATCCTTGAATTCAACCAACTGCAGATCAAAATTTTAGAAAGAAAAGAAGAATAAAAATAATATAAATAAAAATATATAACAATTATTTACATAACATTTACATTGTATTCGGTGTTATAAATATTCTAGAAATGATTTAAAGTACACATAGGAGAACATATGTGTATATTATATACAAATGCTAGGCCATTTTATATAAGGGACTTGAGCCTCTGTGGATTTTGATATATGTGGCGGGGGTGGGAGGGTGGTCTTGGAATCAGTCCCCTATAGATACTGAGAAATGACTACAGGGTGCAATTTGTTGGATTTAGTAATAACTCTACATTTGAACTTAGTCCACATTCTTGGTTCTGATCATATTGATGTCAGTTTGATAGGGGATTTTAGAAGAGTTTAGTTTTTCTTTATGATAAAATTTATCCCCTTCAAGGGAGAGCTTTTCTTGGCACCCAGTCAGTGAAAAAATAACATTTTTCAAATTGATGTGTGTCCTATATCTCTCAAGGAAGCATTTCTGCAGGATCCATAAGATCTTTACTGGGAGAGGATTCTATAACCAACATGTATAAATGTTTGTAGTTGAGGGTTGTATAACTTACAGCATAACTTAAATCTCTTTAGTTCTTTGAAGCCAAACACAGTGACTTCCTTTTTGTCAACCATTTGAAGTGAATTTTCAATGATCCAATGTGTCCTTGAGGGATGTTATGTCACTCTAATCAAAACTCCTAGAGTTAGCAGGGGAGGGAGAGGCTAAATATGAACATTGACCTGTCCAAATTTTGATCCTTGAAACTTACTTTTTTTCATTCTCAGCAACTGTATACACTTGTCCATTGCCTTGCTTGATGTGTACTGAAGTAATTTCTGGCTAGTAAGGTACTATTTGTCACTATGAATTAAATGACTGAAACAAGTCTTCAAAATAATCAAACATATATACTTTGTCTTTCTTATGAATGGTTTTAAGAATGGGATTTAGCACACAGGAAACACAGCAAACTCTTCAACTTCTATTAATAATTAAGGGGACTTCTAATGGGGTACTGAGTAGATTTTGGAACACACTCCCACTCCTATCAAATCTCACACCTGAAGCTTCAAACACATAAAAATAAAATTAAAACATATATTATTATCAATGAGTAGGCGTAACTGAAAAGAGAATAGGAGAGGAGAAATAAAAAGCTTCAAGTGCTAAAAGGAAATTCCTAGCTGTGGCAGTAAAATGGAAGTTGAAGCTATATGACTCACAGGGCAACTGAGGCCAGTACTGACCTGAGAGCCTGAGATATTGATGTTCTCAAGGGATCCAGAGTGGTAATTTTAAGCTTTGGTGTGGCAGAGCTGTATCTGGTCTGTCTTAATAAAGCCAGCAGCTTGGAAAGCAATGCATATTCACTGAAACTTCCAACTGCTAGTTAACTTGTACATATGACAAAAAACTGGACCTGAGTTATGGTCATTCAGGGCAGTGGGTCCCAGTTTCACAGTACCTGTGCAACTGAACTGAAATTCTTTGGTCAGATGGGATGTTTTCATAACTCATGTATGTAGATTTTTTTAGCTTTATTTATGTTTTTCTCCCTTTGTTTTAAACCAAAAGAGCGCTGACAGACAGTGTAAGGTGACTAACCTAGAAAACAATGCCACTCACGATACAATAAGAACAATGACCCTCATGAAGTAGAACAAAATCTGTGTCTACTCAGAAATCATCTTCTCATAGAAAACATTTCTGGCTGCTCTGTATAACAATGCACAGCTGCATCACCGTGTGTTATTGTGTTTTGTTCATCTCTCATCTCCACCTAATATATCACACATTTGTTGTCTGTCTTCTCTCATTAGACTATAAGCTGTATGCATTAGGGTTATTGCTGGTTTTGTACATTGCTACATATTCAGAATCCAGAAACGTTTTCTGCCATCCAGTATGCACTCAATCAATATTTGCTACAATTATGGAAAGAAAATTTGAGCACAGTTTATTTTTGTCTTTCTGATGTTTTTTTAACTTATTTTTTATTTTTAATTTTGATCAGTACATAATATTTGTATACATTTATAGGGTACATGTGATGTTTTGATACAGACATATAATGGGCATTAATCAAACCAGGGTAATTGGAGTATTCATCATCTCAAGTATTTATCATTACTTCATGTTAGGAACATTCCAATTCCACTCTTAGTTATTTTAAAGTATACCCTAACTTATTGGTAATTGTAATCACTTTGTCGTGCTATCAAATATTATTCTTTCTATCTAACTATATTTTTGCCCCTATTAACCATCCCTACTTTATCCCCTGCCTCCTTGCTACCCTTCCCAGTCCCTGGTAACCATCATTCTACTCTCTGTCTCCATAAAATCAATTGTTTTAATATTTGTCCCCCGCCCCCCGCCACATACAAGTGAGAACATGTGAAATTTGCCTTTCTGTGCTTGGCTCATTTCACTTAACATAACATTCTCTATGTTGTTGCAAATGGCAAGATTTCATAAGGGTATACAAGATTGCATTGTGTATATGTACCATAAGTTCTTTATCCATTCATCCACTGATAGACACTTAGGTTGATTCCAAATTTTGGCTATTGTGAATAGTGCTGCAATAAACATGGGAGTGCAGATATCTTTTTGATATACTGATTTCCATTCTTTTGGATATATACCTACCTAATGGTGGAATTGCTGGGTCATCTGGTAGTTCTATGCCTTGAGGTAGTCTTGTTTAGATTAAATCTGTTTGGTGTTCTATGAACTTCTTGTACCTGAATATTCATATCTTTCTCTATGTCTGGAAACTTTTCTGTTATTATTTCTTTGAATAAAGCTCCTACCCCAACATCTCTGTCTACTTCAACTTTAAGGCCAATAACTTTTAGATTTGCAATTTTGAGGCTATTTTTTTAATCTTGTAGGCATGCCTCATTGTTTTTTATTTTTTTCTCTTCTGACTGTGTCTTTTCAAATAGACTGTGTTCAAGATCACTAATTTTTTTGTCTACTGGATCAATTCTACTGTTGAGAGACTTTGATGCATTTTTCAGTTTTTCAATTGAATTTTCCAGCCCCAGAATTTCTGCTTGATTTTTTTTTATTATTTCAATCTGTTTCTTATATTTTTCTGTCAGGCATCTGAATTTCTTCTCTGTGTTGTCTTGAAGTACATCAAACTTCTTCAGAACAGCTACTTTAAAATCTTTGTCTGAAAGCTCACATATCTCCATCACTCCTGGATTTGTCACTGATACCTTATTTAGTTCATTTGGTGAGATCATGTTTTCTGTATATTTTTTATGCTTATGGATGTTCATCTATGTCTGGGCATTGAACAGTTAGGTATTATTTTAATCTTTGCAGTCTGGGCTGTTTGAACCTGTCCTTCTTGAAAAGGCTTTCCAGATATTCATAGGGAATTATATGTTGTGATCTAAGTCTTCGGTCACTGCAGCCATATCATCACTGGGGGAGCCCCAAGCCAAGTAATCCTGTGACTCTTGCAGACTCCTGCTGGTATTGCCTTGGTGCAATTAGGTAAAATACTGGAGAATTCCCTGGATATTTCCCAGGCAAAGTCTCTCACTCTCAGTGATGGGCTGCTGGCGTTGGGGGATGAGTGACATGGGCACTCCCTTATGGCCACTGCAGCTGGGTCTGCACCAGGACTTTTGCACCTGAAGCCATCCAATCTCACCCACAGCTGATGGTGATTGCTGCCTGGATACCACTGATACATATTCAAAGCCCAAGTGCTCTTTCATTAGCAGGTGATGAATTCTGCCAAGACTGTATATCTTCCCCTCAGGACAGTAGGTTTCCTTCTGGACCCTGCAGGGTAAGTATAGAAATCCCATCCAATGATTAAAACCTAGAATCTGGGGTTTCAGTATTCTGCTTGTTACTTTATTTTACTGAGGGTGAGCTTGTACCCAAATTGCAAAAGAAAGTCCTATGAACTCTTCCCTTTCCTTTCTCCAGGTAGAAGACCCTGAGCTGCCCTGCCTGGAGTTGGGGGAGGGGTGACACAGGCACTGGCTTGGCCACCACTGCTGGTGCCTCACGGGTCGTGTGCACCCCAAGTCCATTGGCTCTGAGCCAGCACAGCTGCAGGAATTGTCCAAGGACTGCAGCCTTTGTGAGCATAGTACCTTACAGATTTATTCCAGTCTCCAGTCTGTTTTTTGTCAGCCAGTGGTGGGGCTAGATGGAATTCAGATTGGAATGGACATTTTCCCTCTGGCCAGGCTGATCTAAATTTGCCATGGGTGTGGCAGAATTCTGCCATCTTGTGTTCTCCTGTGACAGGCTGGCCCTGTCCTGAGTTCCAATGCAAACTCCCTTCACTCCCCCTCCCCTAGTCACACAGATTCTCTCTCCATCTGGCACACTGGTGCCAAAATTGCTGGGGGAGGGGTGACAAGTGGCGTAGGCAATGCAAGATTGTCTTTTATGCCCTCTTTAGTGCCTCTTTCCTTGAAGCAATGTTGAAACCATGTACTCTGATTACTCACCTGATTTTTGGTTCTTCTGAAGGTGTTCTCACATGGATAGTTGTTGAATTTGGTGGAAATGATCACTGGAGGTTTCTATTCAGCCATCTTTCTCAACCACTTTCTTGAGCACAATTTGACAATACATGTTATGACTGCTGCCAATCAATTTAAACACGCATTTTATAATAATTGGTATCCAAGGACAGATAATAGTGGACATTATAGCTCTCTACATTTTTCCCTACCCAACTTATTTTATATTCTTTAGTATTCAGAAAGCGACAAGGCTTAGAGAATAGGCAGAGAATGGAATTAGACAATTATGTAAATTATATTTAAGATGAAATTACCTTTTAATGGCCATTGTCAAGTATTAGCCACCAAGCATGTGATCTCATGTCAGGTTGAGAGTTGAGAATGGTCAAAAGACACACTTGAGAATCTTTTGCTATAGAAAGACTGTTCTAGGTACTGATATCATATCCTTAACAGAGATTTCTATGGCTCAGTTTGCATCTAATGAGTCTTCTCCTCCTCCTTCCCCTCTGCCTTTTCCTCTTTCTTTGCCTCTTCCTTCTCCTTCTTTACTTAAAAGCATCTTTTTTTTTGTAATAAAACTTTTTTTAGTCATTTTATTTTTTGATTATAGGGACATAATTTTCTGTTATAAAATTCTGTGTTTAAATTATATAAAAAGAAATACGAATTTTCATAATATTTTAGTGAGAGGAATGTGATTGAAAATGTTATCTATTTTTAAAGTTTGCTTCATATTCTTTACTACATTGACGTAAAGATCTTGTTCAGAGGACAAGGGGTTTCTGTAAATTAACAAGTTATAATATTATGACTTTTGTATACAAAATTATCAATACATGATTTTTATGAGGACGAATAATTGCCAGGATATATCCAAGTGGTGAAAACGTATTGGTGACAGCACTTGCCAACTCTTTAAAACCATCTTCATAATGAAAATGCACAACCCATGTAGCTTTTGCGAGTAAACATTTTACACAACTCTTGTTTGTAATATCCATATTTTTATGTAGCTCAAATTAAGGGTCACTATAATCATCTTTAATTATCTTTATATAAAATGTACAAGAGTAAAACACAGGGCAAAAGAAAAAGTCAAAGTATTGTCTCTAAAAAATTTCTCCCAGATTGCTATGAATTTTGAACCTAGAGTTCTAAAATAATGAGTTTCAGGGTATGATCCAAGGTTAAACAGCACCAGAACCATCAATGCACACTATATTTTGAAAACCTATGAGTCCTGGAGCTGTAGAAACTTTACACAAAGAAGAATATATGAAAGGAGAATGATTCTTGGATGAGGATTATGACTGGATTTTTTTGTTTGCCTTTTAAGATTCTCTACAGAAGTAAAATTGATTAAAGAGGTACACGTTTAGACTTCACAGTCTACCATACACAGAACAACATTCAAGCCCAAACTAGGTATGTAGATGCCACCCAAAATAAGCTTAAATTTAGCATGTCTTATGAAAAGAAGACTCTTTAAGATGAATGTATCATAATTAATTCTGTTGGTAGAGGAAATGAATATTATATGTTCTTTGAGCCTGGCATAAGAGAAATGTGTTAGGATTTACTGATATAATAATTTTATATATTACAAGTAGTGTCACTAAAAATAGAAAGTATTCAAGAATAGTAATTAACAATCAGTAGGTATTTCCTTGATGACGAATTATTTATATATATGTGAATCTTACAAGAAAACTTATATGTATGAAAAAATAATTTTTCACAGGTGAAACACAGAATTTGTAGCAAAGGTCAGAGTTCTTAAATTTTTACACATTTGATCAATTAAATATTTCTGTCTTTTTCGAAGGGAGGTATGGAGGAATTAAAAACATCTAGATTTGGCTTAAAATAATGAAGGACATGGTTTTTCACTCATAGCTGAAGGAATTCCATGAATTATGATAACTGAAATGGCTTTGAAATATGTTGTGGGGGCTTAGCTTTCTCCTGGGAAATTAATTCTTTATTTTTTCACATAGGGCTGTGGGGACATGGAATTTAGTCATTTATTTTGAGGATATTTATTAAATGTGTTTGTTGTCATCACATTATAGGGTAGAGGTGGCTAAATATATCTTTCTTAGCTACATATGATTTTAAAAATATCAAGAAGGATAATTCTGGGCATGTGCCTGTGGTCATAGCCACTAACCAAATGTAGGGGAAGTGTGGGGACAAACTCTGAAGTGCATGTATATATTTCTTGAGAGCCTTCAAATGCTCAACTTAAAATAAGTATAGCCCAAACACAGAAGGATAAATTCCATTAAGGAAGTTGGGTTTTGAAAGAAATCATTGTATATAGAGCTGCCTCAGAATCTGATTTTGCAGGAAATTCTGTGAGCAAATTTGCCTTTTCTGATCCAACAATCAGCACATAACATTCACTGTTCACTGTATCAAAAACTAAGAAAAGCCATCATCTTCCTCCCAGTCAAATCTTCCCCTTGATTTTTTTTCTTTTTAACCACATTTTATAGTTTATATGTAGCAAGAACTATATCTGAGATATCTTTATAATGAACTTCAGCATTTAGTTCAGTAAATTAATTAATATTTAATTGAGTCAAACACAAGAGCAAGGGAAATATATGAAATTTGAAAAATTCATCCATTCTCCAAATTTATTAAGTGTCCATTATGTACCAGGTACTAAGCTAAAGGTTGGCTTGAAGAAATAAAAGATACAATCCCTGCTACCAATGATTGTCATCCAGTGAGGGCAAGAGACAATTACAACTAGGAGGATATCAGGGGAAATGACGTGGAAGAAATATTTCAGGTAAAATCTAAAGAACAAATAAAAACCAAAGAGAGGAAAATGCATTCCAGTGATGGCCCTAGCATATGTGTGGACAATAATGCATATAAATCATGGAACATTTGGAGAATTCAGTTCTATATCTGCTTTCACTATGAATTGTCTTCCCACCTACCAAGATAGATTATTGCTGTTAATATCCTAAAAGTGCCTGGAAACAAAAATCCAAAATGGTAAATGAAATCTAAGTGTACAGTGCATAAAAAAATATATTTTACTATGATTTCTTAATAATTAGCATTTATTAAACTATTTTATAAAGTTAACACCATGGTCAAAGTTTTATTAACTAGAGGGTTAAATTCAAAAATTGGGTGCCCCATACTACTAAATTTATTTAGGATTAATATTTTTTTCTATTATAGGCTTACCACACTGTGGGGGCTCTTTAAGAGAAAGAGGAAGAATGAAGGACAGAACATTATTTTAGATTCTGTTCCCCTACTTAAAATATATATATTGACTCTCAGAATACTTGTGTAATATATGGATCAAATAACTTTTTGAACCTAAATAAATACATTTCTAATGAGCAGGGCATGAAATGTTTCACGCAACTCTAAAATGTATAGTGTGAAAGTCAGGAAAAGTCTAAAGTAGTAGCATATGACCTGTAAAGTGCAAAATGAAAGTCTAGTCAAAGGTGGAAATCAGACCATAGATGAGTGAAAACGATACATGTAATCCTGGGAATTTGCAAATGTTGATAAGGGCACTGGATGTGGGATGTCTGACTTCTGAGTTACACCATTAAAAATGTTGATAACCTTTATATTTAATAATTTTGGCCATGTGAAATTGAAATAATTATTTTATTGCATATATAAATAAACTTTATAAATTATTATATAAAAGATATGCGTAACCATTTACAACAGATACAGATATGTGTTTATAACAAGCAATTAACAAATATACAATAAGGCCAACATTCAGCTACTCAGGACTTTAAATTCACTCTCCTTTATTCTAAAAGCACTTTTTTCACAAGCAATGAATTTCACTTGCAAGGACCAAGTATTTTAATAATAGAACTTGATTAGGTAGACAAGAATGAGAGACTTATATTATCTATTAATATAAATGAAATTAATCTCAATCATACCAGGGTCTCATTTGTATTGATGATGGGGAAGTATCTGAATATCTTCTATTGCAAAGACAGGACTACAGGAATCTCTTAAGAACACCGAGAGAAAATAAAATTACAGTCAAGGGAGATTATGACTGCATTAACCTACATAATTTCAGCATGTGTTGAGACAGTAAATTCTACTTACCGTCTTGAATAACATTTCCAATGTCCCTTATGCTGCTTTATTCTTGTCACTAGTATTTAAAAATATTAAATTTATCTACCAATCTAATTTATGCCTCTTAAATTGACTTCCATTTTTATCATTTTTCCAGTTAATATCATTACTTTATATATTATAAACTTATTCCTTTACTTATAATTATATAGTTTATTTTTATTTACTCTCTAGGACAGTTTCATACAACAATTATGTTTTGTATATCCTTTAAATACAATTTTTCCCCTTTTGCCTTGAAGAAATTACTCTTATAAAATGTCCACTGTTCTAAAATTTCAGTTTAACACCCAATTGCAGAGGGAATTAAAAGACCACTTAACTAAAATTAACTTATTCTTCAGCTTTCTGAATTCATTGTAAGTTAGAAAAAAAGTAAGACATGAGTGTCATAATGAAAAAATTTCCTCAGAATTCATATGATTATTTCTAAATGACTTCAGTGGAAATATTTTTAAATGCTTATTTTTTTTTAATTTTCTCCAGTAAAGAAATCATTTAATATATGTATTAATTTACATGAAACATAAAACCTTAAAAAATTCATGTGCTGTCAAGTGCAGTGTGTATAGTCCCAGCTGCTCAGGACGCTGAGGCAGGAAGATCACTTGACTCCAGGAGTTCAAGTCCAGTCTTTATAATATAGTGAGACCTTGTCTCTAGAAAAAAATGCATGTGCTCTAATGTCTACAAAAAAAGATGTTCAGGGATAAAAATTTGTTAAATATTTCAAACTGTAATCCTTACATTTAAGTTAGTGTTTAATTCTTTCTTTTTAGAATTATTTATTAGGTATATGGAGATTATAGACTAAATAAAAGAAAAATAAATTTGCCACTTACTTCTTTTTTACTTATTTACTTTTTTAATTTTTACTTTATATTTTACTTTTAAGAGATAATGAAAGCAAGAGAAAAGAACTGTAACTAAATTTGTTAGGTATATACTACTGTTAGGGACTGTGCTAGAGGCTTTGAAATATACTATCATTAAGTCTGTAATATTATCAAGTATGATGAAGATTGTTATACCTATTTGAAAACAATGAGGCTCAACGAATTACATGACTTCAAAGACACATAGCTAGTATGTGGAATTTAGAAGAATATTTAAGACAATTTTATAGGATTTATATAATATAGAACAGAGGAACAATAAATATGAGGTCCTACAGAAAATAATGCATACAAATTTTTTAATATTTCCTGTCATAGAGTAGACATTTGAAAATATGTTCCCTTTCTTTGGTTCCTTCTAATACAAAAATATAAAAAGCAGAGGGTAAATTTTGTAGAACCAAGTTTTGTTTTTCCTGGATTCATAGCTCACTTTATTAGCTTAATAATTAAAAAAACTTATTCATAAAACTCTATAAAAAGAAATAGAAAATATGAATAGACCTATAACTAGTAATGAGATTGAATCAGTAATCTAAACTGTCTTTACAAAGAGCTCTGGCCATAAAGTTTCAGCAGTAAATGTTACCAAACTTTTAAAGGAGAATTAACAAAAATCCTTCCCATACTCTTCCAAAATCCTGAAAAGAAGGAAATATTTTCTAATTCATTCTATGAAACTAACATTACACTGATATCAAAGCCAGATGAAGGCACTAAATAAAAAGACAAAACGAACAAACAAAAAAAACTACAGACCAATATCCCTTATGAATATCATGCAAATATCCTCAGCAAAATATTTACAAACCAAATTTAGCAGAATATCAAAAGGATTATAAACCATGACCAAGTGGTATTTTTCCCTGGAATGCAAGGATGATTCAACAAACATAAATCAGTGTAATACCACAGTAACAAAATGAAAGAAAAAACAAAACAAAGCATGTGATCATCTCAGTTGATGCAGAAAAAACATCTGGCAATATTCAACACAATTTTATGATAAAACACTCAACAAACTTGGAATAGACAAAAACTTCCTCAACATGATAAAGGCCACATATGAGAAAAACCCACAGCTGACATCTTACACAATAGTGAAAGAATAAAACTTTTCTTCTATGATCAAGAATAAGATGAGGATACTTGCTTTCACCAATTCTATATAATATAGTATCAGAAGTTCTAGCCAGAGAAATTAGGCAAGAAAAAGAAATAAAAGTCACCCAAATTGGAAAGGAAGAATTAAAATTATCTATACTGGCAAATGATTTGAAGTTATATGTAGAAAACCTAAAAGATCCCTGCCCACCCCCCCCCCCGAAAAAAACCCTGTTAAAACCAATTAACAAATTCAGTAAAGTAGTAGATCACAAAGTGAAAAAATAAAAATCAACTGTATTTTTATACATTAACAACAAATAATGCAAAAAATTAATGGAAAGATATCCCATTTCATGGATTGGAAGAATTAATATTGTTAAGATCTAAATACTGCCTAAAGCAATCTACAAATCCAATGCAATAACTTTCAAAGCCCTAATATGTTTTTGCTGAAATAGAGAAACCTATTCTAAAATTCATGTGAAATCTCAAGAGTCTGTAAATAATCAAAACAATCTTGAAAAAGAGGAAAGTTGAAGGGCTCATATATCCTAATTCTAAAACCCAGGTAAAACCTACAAAATCAAAACAATGTACTACTGGCATAGAGATAAACATATAGACCAAACAAATAGAATAAAGAACCCAGAAATAAACTTTCACATACATGGTCAAATAATCTTTGACGATGACAAGATAATTCAATGGGTAAAATATACTGTTTTCAACAAATGGTGCTGGCAAACTTTATAGCCACATACGAAAGAATGAAGTTGGACCCATACATTATATCATATACAAAAATTGACTCCAAATGGAACAAAGACCAAAATGTAAGACCTAAAACTATAAAACTGTTAGAAGGAAACAGGATAAAACTCTTCATGATTTTGGAGTTAGCAATAATATTTTGGATATGAAATCAAAAGCACAGGCAACAAAAAAAGAATGAACTTCATCAAAATGAAAATATTTTGTACAATATGGTACAAAAATTGTTATATAAGTGAAATGCAAGAAAATGAAAAAGAAACCACAAAATGGGAAAAGATTTCCAAATAATAAATATGACAAGGGCTTAATATCCAAAATATACAAAAAACTCCTACAACTCAACAACCAAAACCAAATCATTCAATTAAAAATGGGCAAAGGACTTAAATATACATATTTCTCTAAAGACTATATACAATGGCCAATAAATACATGAAAAGATCAATATCACTAGTTAATATCAGTAGTTATTAGGGAAATGCAAATCAAAACCACAATGAGATCCTACTTCTTACCCCTTAGAATGGCTATTATCAAAAAACCAGAAAATAACAAATGTTGGAAATATGGGAACATGTGTGCATTGCTGGTGAGAATTTAAAGTGATAGACTACTATATAGTGGTTCTTCAAGAGATTAAACATAGAATTACCATATCAACTAGCAATTTCACTTCTAGGTATATACCCAAAAGACTTGGAAGTGGGGACTCCAAACAATGTGTTTATACACATGTTTATAACAGCATTATTCACAATGTGCAAGCAGTGAAAAAAACCCAAATCACCATGCATAGATGAATGGATAAACAAAATGTGGTGTATACATATACAATAGGTATAGTATTCAGCCTTTAAAAAGAATGAAATTCTGAAACAAGCTACAGCATGTAAGAACCCTTAAAATATTATTCTCAGTGAAACATGACAGACACAAAAGGGCAAATATTTATTATTCCATTTATATAAGGTATGTAGAAAAATCAAATTCATAGCTAGAAAATAGAATAGTGGCAACCAGGGATTATAGAGATTACTGTTTGGTGGGTACAGTTACAGTTTGGAATGATGAAAAGTTTTGGAGATTGATAGTAGTCATGGTCGCACAATAATGTGAGTATACCAAAGGCTACTAAATTGTACTCTTAAAAGTCATTATATTGGCAAATTTTGTTATGTGTATTCACCACAATTTTTTGAAAAAGTATGGGGAAAATAGTCTACATTATCTGATGATTATCTATGGTTGAAATAAAGGAAGTAGGAAAATTTGCTAATATTTGTGGAGACAAAACTGTTAGGTAGGTATTGTCTGAGTCCTTATGTAGATTTTCATATAATTCTCATGATATTCTATAAGACACATTTTGACTACCTTGTTTGTTTTGGAAGAGGAAGATGTTGCTTCTCACAATTTGACACAGAGTTACAATTAATGTAATTGTAATTACAAATTAGCAAATACAAGGTTTAACAAGATGATTTTCGGGCTCTGAAATTCACGTTCATTTAAGCACACTTTGAAAAACCTAAAAGAATATATATTTTCCTACATTCAAACAATAAATGAGTTTCTTTAACTCTATTCATTTTGCAGGTAATATGGCTATAGTCATAATAAATTAGTGATACCATGACCAACTAAATTTTCACAAGCAAAGTGATGATCAGAGTTTATTCTTGTTTTTAGTTTTATGTCCTATTATATGTATCAAGAAAATTTTTCCAAATCTTTCATTTATTAAACTAAAATAAAATGATCATATTTAAATCTATTTTAATTGCATATAATTAAATGTCATTTTTATTATAACATATATAAGAATACTGTAAGTAATATAAGTTACTTAATTTAGCACTTCATGTCTGATAGAAGCATACACAATAATACTAGACTTATAAAGTTAGAGAGGAAACCATTTGTGATAAATGCTTTATTTGTATAAAGTGTACTATGATAAATTTACCAATTGACTACTTGAGTAGTGATTATGAAAAGCCTTGTCACTGTTAATTACTAAATATATCACCAAGCTATAATCCATTGGCAAATAAATATTTAATAAATGTTGATGAACATGGGTTTCTAAGTAGAGATATTAGTGCATGGTTCACATATATAAAGGTACGGGGGCCAATGTATTTTCATTGTAAATCACTTTCTGATAAAATTACTTAGTATGAATAACCTGTTTTCTTAGAAGGTCATGTCAAAATAGGATATCAGGAAAACTAGGAAATTTTTTAAAAGGTAACCTAGAAAATGACATTCAAGGAATATTTTTTTGGGAAATGATGGTTTCCCTATCCACTAAGACTTTTGATTTTTAAATATGTACGATTCAATCTTTCCTTCTAATTGATGAGTGGATCAGACTGATATTTGCTGCACATTTTTATGTTTTACAAAAGGAATTAAGTATTATAGTACATAAGGATTATGATTCTTTTTGAAAATAAATAAAAATGGTCTCTATATTAAGTTTCTAAATGTTCCATACTTTTATATCATTTGTTACTTTTTATTTTCAAGTGTACTTAAATACAAATATAACTGAATATGTATTATCACATAAAAGCTACTGAAAAAGAGAGTTTTATAACTAATTTAGGATGAATATTAATCAATTATGTTCATCAAAACCACCATCAACCAACAAATAGAGCAGAACTGGCCTTCACTTTAGTTTTAAAATATGGATAAGAATAAAGACAAAATAAAAGCAGACCATTTCAATCACTCCCCGATGTGGAGCAGCTATTGCAATTCTCCCTGTCTAGTTACCTCATCCCGCTGGATACTAGGTCTTCTTCACTCAAATGCTAAATTTTCTCAGGATCTTCGTGCTCTGAAAACATTACTGTGTCATTTGGTTCTAAGAGACAATTAAAAGGAGAAGCTGAAAAATATTAGAAATATGCAAAAATAACAATCAAAATCTTAATTTAGATACAAAGCCTACGTTTAATGGACTGAATGACAGAAAATGTATTAGATACCCTAGTATATTCTTTCCTCCTTAGCAGAGAGGTCATCATAAAAAATATTGATATTGTAAAACATTTATCTAATTTGCACAAACAAAAGCTCTTTAATATATAATGGTTTTCTTTTCAAAGTTTTGTCTTTTTTGACAATTCAAATATTGTTCATGTGTAGAATTCGTTCTTTATTTGAAATTCGGGAATAAAACTGAGAAAAAATTGAGTGAATTTGACAAGGAGTTAGGCAGATAACAAAGAAGAAGGAACAAAGAAGGTGATAAATGCAAGGACAGCAAAGTGATCTGGAAAGCAAAGAAGACAAAGTGTATTAGAAGTAGAACACAATGAGGGATACAGATTGTGAATAAGGTAGCTCACTAAAGGCTAACAAAGAGGTCACCAGTAATTGAAAAATAAATGAGATGGCCAACACAATATGTAAGATGAGGAGGGAAATAAAAGTTTGCTCATATACTGATTATGTTATTTAACTGCTAAAGTGTGTATTAGGATGTTTGAACAAATAGTTGAGCCTTTTAAAGTGGTATTTGTATGAGACACAGAATGGGATTTCTCTGTTAAATAGTAAATGATCCTATTTCTTGTGTGTCTATTAATGCTCTTTCTTGATTGCATCATAATTTCCCTTTTGCAAATGCTATAGCTATTGCTACCAGAGAGAGAACTAATAGGAGAGGAATTTATGGTTCTTTTTACAGTATATATTATTTTTAGATTAATATGTAAATGTTTTTCCAAAACTAAATCTACTCAAGACATACTTATGTGCGTATGTTTATATAAATTCATAAAGGATCAAATTGATTAAAAATGTTTTCTTTTCTTGTGAGTCCTAATCAAAGTCATTGTACATGCTATTAGCCTTGGGAATAGAAGGCTAAACTGAAGTACAATGGTGAACTCCTGCTTAGTTGTTTTTCTTTATCTTAGACATTAGTAGAGTTAGTTTTAGTTATTAATTTTGCAACAAAGGAAATTGATTTATGTTCAATGTGTAATAGTTTTAAGAGTTTGATGCCTTGGTACAATGATTTTTCTTAACACAAAGAAGTTAAGGGATCAGAATGTGTGAAATGCATATCCAGGCTGCACCTAGTGATGCCTGTGCATCTCTGTCATTCTTGGTCAGAGGCAAATAATAGGACATGGGAAAATTGCTGTAATCCTTTCTGAGGTTGTGGTGTGGCACATTTACAGGTCTGCATGAACAGTTGGATGCTTTCTCAGTTCATCATTCATGAGTTGTTTCACCAGCCCTGTCAACAGTTATTCCTCTAAGGAGCAATCATCCACATCTTGCAATCCTCAAGGACTACAAAGTCATCTTGAACTAGCAGTTAGATTGACGCTGCTTACTTTAGCCTCAAAATGGCACTTGTGTTATGATATAACACAACAGTTGCCAGATGAAAATAGAGTCCATTAGTAATTGGGAAGCTCCAAATGTTTGGCATAGTAGTAGTCTCTTAGTTTAAGCACTCGCCTTATGGCATTTCCCTGGATTTTTTGAATATTAATGCTTATTGTGCGGCATAAAAGATATACATCTTAATGAGAAAAACTGAAGAAGTAGTCTAACGTTCTTGAACTGACAAGCTGGAGACTGAGATGGGCTCTACACAGATGACTTTTTTTTTTAATAGGAATATAATAGCCTCTGGAGATACTGATTAGGACAGATAGATGTTTCTTCAGGTTTGCTTAGACACTAGAGATTTATGATATGAATCTGTTAGAATATATTTCATCTGCTCCTTAAATCTGGAACAAAAAAGTGTCCTTGATCTGAAGAGGAAAGTTTTAAAAAGCACATCAATGTGAAATAGATGATTTGGACATTTTGCTGATATTTGGGAAATTTTTGTTTGGAAAAGAACATTCTTCTTACTTCTAACTCTATAGCCAAAACCAGTGACTTTGATCAAGTGACATGGTATATTAATTTAGGAAATATAATTTGAAGCTGAAATTTAATTCCAAGGCACTGATGCACTGTCTCTTTCTCAATATATGTGAACATTTTATTAATTTTAACTAAAATCTTTATTTTAATTCACACAAAGTAGATGAACTGTCATCTATTATTGGTGGCACAATAGAGAAAAATAATTAAAATATTATTTTCATAGCCATGATTTTTTAACTACACTTCAGTAATAAAGCTTTGTCATTTTTACAAAAAAGATTACAAAGCAACTTTAATTGTTCTCAGTTTTTTGCTTTTGTCATTCTTAGAACAATCGTGTATTACTTGATAAATAAAAACATATGGAACAGATTTCTAATTTATAAAGCATGATAAAAACAGATATCAATGAAGTCATACCCATTACTGTCATTTGAATACCCTTCCCCATCCCATTGTCATGCCTCTCATTGTAGTGGAAACTAATCTGAATTTTTTAAAATTCGGAATTTTATTTGTATACTGTCTATATGTAATTACTATATGTATGCATTCTTACACAGTGCATTATTAATTTTACTTTTGAGCTTTTAAAAGTATTTTTATACTGTATGTAGTTTTAAATATTTTTATTTATTATTCAGCATCATTTTTCTAAATTTTATCCATGTTATTGCTATGGCTTTTTTCAGTGATTGCCATTATCTTATATTGTACAAATATATTATGATTTATTTATGTATTAATATATATTGTTGGGCTGTTTCCAGTGTTTTGCAAATACAAGTAATGTTCTAAATATGCTTGCACATATATTCTGGTGCACATTTGCACAATATGTCTAAGCCTAGAAGTGCAGCAGCTAGCTTAAGAATTTGCATGTATGACTTTATAAAATAATGCCCTTTTTTTATAATTGTATCAATTTATCCCACTAGTAATGTACATAGTTACCTATGTTCTATATTCCCACCATTTTTGGTATTGTCAAACATTGCAAGTCCTATGAATATAAAAGTTCCTCATTATAATCTCATTTTGCATATTCCTATTCAGCAATGAGTTTTCAGTATATTTCATTTGCATTTATTGTTTGGTTCTTGTCCACAGAATGTTTGTTTTGTATATTAAAATATATTCTGGATGATAATACCTTTCCAACTATATGTGCTGCAAATATCTTCTCCAATTTTTTTTCTCCTTTCACATTTTAAACATTTTTTTTGGTGAACAAATTTCTGATTTTAATGTGGCACAATTAGTAAACACTTCTTGTGTGTGACTATCATTTCTAGCCCAAGGCCACTAAGATATTCTTTTGTCTTTTACAGGTTTATAGTTTTAGTTTTACTCTTAAGTCTTTAATCTGTTTGAAGTTTATTACTGTGGATCTTGCAAGATTGGGACCCAATTTTATTTCCTTTTTTTTTTAAAGTGAATAATCAATTGTCCCAGCACCATTAAACAGTCTCTCCTTCATTAATTGATGACTACAGTTACTCTTCTATCATATATTACATGTTCTTTAATTCATGAATTTATTTTGGGACTAATTTTCTATTCCTGTTCTAAGGTAACATTAATTTAAATATTTTAGTTTTTAATCTTGATATTTAATAAACGAAGACTCCCAAATTTGCTCCCCTTCTTCAGTAGCCTCTTGGATACTCCTGTGTCTTGTAATTGCACATAAATTTTTTAAAAAATATGCTGAAAGTATTAGAGCAATTTCATTGAACCTGTAGATCAATCTGTAGAGACACAATTGGATTGATCCTTTCATTCCAAAACATTGGGTGTATTTTTAACTTTTGTGTTTTTAAATGTCTCACAAATTTTAATTCGCTGCCAACATACCTCACTGTATTTTAGATTATTCAGAGACAACATATTTTAATTACCACTGTGAATCAATATCCGATATCTTCTTTTAGAATATGTTTTCCAAATATTTATTTTAGTTCTCCAGAAATGCAATTAATATTTTTACCTCAGGCTGGGCATGGTGGCTCATGCTTGTAATCCCAGCACTTTTGGAGACCAACGTAGGATAATTGCTTGAGGCCAGGAGGAGTTTGAGACCAGCTTGGGCAACATAGTGAGATTCCATCGCTACCAAAAAAAAAAAAAAAATTAGCTGGACATGGTGGCATGTACCTGTAGTCCCGGCTAGTCAGGAGACTGAGAAAGGAGGATATATTGAGCCTGAGAGTGAGCTATGATAGAGCCACTGCACTCAAGCCTGAGCAACAGAGTAAGACCCTGTCCCTAAAATATGTACTTATAAAATATATATATATATATATCTTAATATTACATTTAACACTTTCTTGATATCTGTTTTAATTCTATTTTTATAAATATTGATTGGATTTTCTATGTAATAATATTATCTCCTAATAATAGCAATTTTACTTCTTTTATTCCAACCCTAATAAATTTTATTTATTTTTGTTGTCTTACAATATTGGTTAGGTCTTCCAGTACAATGTGAAGAGGCACTGTGATATAAATTATTCTGGTGTTGGTTGTAATATAAAACAGAACACTTCTAAATTCACTGCAAAAAATTAATTTTCCTATTGGTTCCCCTTATTAAATTAAAGATATTTTTGCTTTCCTGATAGTTCTGCTCATAGATAAAATTTGAATTAATTATTTGGTATGTCTGCTTTTATTGAATTAATCATTTCCTTAGTCTCTTAATATGGTAATCATACTTACAAAATTTTTAATTATGTATCATCCTTGCAATTCTGGACTGAACCAAATATGGACATGCTGCAGTACCTTTTCATGCACTGTTGAATTCAGTTAAGTAATGTTTTCTTTAGAATTTTTGCATCTACTTAGGTAATTAAGTATGGAATCCCAATTTCCTTAAGTACTAAGTTTGACAGTTGATATCTCTGACATTTTACGTTGATAGTTTTTTTTTTTTTTTTTTTTTTTTTATTGTGAAGGTACATCTTCATTCTTTCAAATGCATGTTTTGGCTTGGGATTACCTTTCAATTTTTTTTGAGCAACTTTTGTGAGACCATGGATAAGTCAAAAATTTGTGTTATTTTTGAATATGAGTTCCATTGTGGACCCAATGC
Organism: Eulemur rufifrons; assembly: GCF_041146395.1. Taxonomy (NCBI): domain Eukaryota; kingdom Metazoa; phylum Chordata; class Mammalia; order Primates; family Lemuridae; genus Eulemur; species Eulemur rufifrons. Next base: position 37,322,575 of record NC_090989.1, read on the forward strand.
AGTGCCGACAGTTTGAAATATCAATGAAATGTGTGGGAAGGATGTGGCTAATGAACACACAGTACATCAATGGTTTGAGAAGTTCCATTCTGGTGATTTTAATTGTGAAAATGAGCCATGTGGGTGACCTGAGAAAAAGGTGGATAATGATCAGCTGAAAACTGCAGTGGAAGCAAATCCATCTCAGCCTACGTGTGAATTAGCAGCAAGGTTTTTGACATTACTTTCCCAACAATGTTGGACCATTTGAAACAAATCAGCAAGCTAAAGAAGCTGGATAGATGGGTTCTGCATGAATTAAATGAGCATCAGAAGAGAAATTGTGTCGACGCTTGCCTTTCTTTGCTGTTACAACATAAAGGTGAACAATTTCTACACCATATTGTTATGTGTGATGAAAACTGGATAATTTTTGACAATCACAAGTGTTCAGCACAATGGTTGGATAAAGATGAAGTGCTGAAACACAGTCCAAAACCAAATATTGATTTAAAAAAGCTAATGTTTTCTGTTTGGTGGCCCAGTGCTGGTATTATCCACTACAGCTTCATGAAACCTGGGCAATCGATTACAGTAGATGTCTGCTGCAACCAGTTGGATGAAATGATGAGGATGCTTGTGATTAAGCAGCCAAGACTGGTCAATAGAGACAAGCCAAACTTCTTGCAAGACCACATGTTGCAAAAAGCAATGCTCCTCAAACTACAGAGGCTGGGCTTGGAGACTCTCTGTCATCCACTGTGTTCATCGGACCTTGCACCAACTAACTACCACTTCTTCCAGGATTTGGACCACTTCTTGCAAAGAAAAATATTAAATTCTCAACAAGCTATGGAAAACGCTTTTTGTGATTTCATCCTCACTGGCTCTCCAGGTTTCTTTTCTGCTGGCATAAGCAAGTTACTGTTAAATGGCAAAACTGTGTGGATAGTTTATGTGCATACTTTGAGTAATTGTACTGCCTCTTGTTTGAGATATAATAAACTAAACTTTTGATTCAAAATAGGACATTTCATATTTAATTACCTAATGTGTTAATAAGAACAATGGGCCTTTTGTTTTCCTTTTACATCATATCCTTGCCTGTCATTGATAACAAGGTTACACTGATCTCATAGAATGAGTTGGAGAATATTTCTTCATTTTGATTCTTTTAAAAATTTTATATAAGTTTAGGATGTACAAGTGCAATTTTGTTACATGGATATATTGTACAGTTTTAGTGAAACATAGTGATAGTTTACATATTACCCAAATAGTGTACACTCTAACCAGCAGATAATTTTCATCCCTCACCCACCTCCTACCGTCCCACGGTTTGGAGTTTCCAATGGCTATTACTACACTCTGTATGTCCATGTGCATCCATTGTTTAGCTCCCACTTATAATTGTGTAAGTGAGAACATGAGGTATTTGACTTTCCCTCTCTGAGGTATTTCACTTAGGATAATGGCCTCCAGTGCCATCCATGTTGTGGCAAGACATGATTTCATTTTTTTTTTCTATAGCTGAGTAGTAGTCCATTGTGTGTACATATATATAAATGTATTTTAAATAATACATTTTATTTTATTTTATTTTATTTTATTTTTTTTTGAGACAGAGTCTCACTCTGTTGCCCAGGCTAGAGTGAGTGCCGTGGCGTTAGCCTAGCTCACAGCAACCTCAAACTCCTGAGCTCAAGCGATCCTCCTGTCTCAGCCTCCCGAGTAGCTGGGACTACAGGCATGCACCACCATGCCCGGCTAATTTTTTCTATATATATATTTTTAGCTGTCCATATAATTTCTTTCTATTTTTAGTAGAGATGGGGTCTCGCTCTTGCTCAGGCTGGTCTCGAACTCCTGAGCTCAAACGATCCGCCCACCTCGGCCTCCCAGAGTGCTAGGATTACAGGCGTGAGCCACCGCGCCCGGCCTAAATAATACATTTTAAATAATATATTATAAATGTATAAAATGCAAACACAGACACACCTCTCATTTCTTTATCCAATCATCTGTCAGTGACCACTTATGTTGATTCCATGATTTTGCTGTTGTGCATAGGGCTGCAACAAACTTACAAATGCAGGGTTTGTTTGTTTGTTTGTTTTTTTTTATACAATGATTTGTTTGCCTTTGAGTAGATATTCAGAAGTAGGACTGCTGCATCAAATGGTAGTTCTATTTTTAGCTCTTTGAGAAATATCTACACTGTTTTCAATACAGGTTGTACTAATTTACATTTCCACCAATAGTGTACAAGTGTTACTTTTTCTCCACATCCTTGGCAACATCTGTTCCTTTTGGACTTTTTAATAGTAGTCATTCTAACTCATGTAAAATGGTATCTCATTGTGATTTTAATTTTAATTTCTCTGATGATTAGTGATATTGAAAATTTTTACAAGGTTTTTGGCCACTTATATGTCTTTTTTTGAAAAGTGTCTCTTCATAAGCTTTGTCCATTTTTGGATGAGGTTATCTTTTTTTTTTTTTTTTTCCTTGTTAGTTGTTTGAGTTTCTTGGAGATTCTGAATATTAGTTTTTTTTCAAATGCATAGTTTGCAAATATTTTCTGCCATTGTATAGGTTGTCGATTTAATCTGTTGATTATTTCTTTTGCTGTGCAGATGATTTTGGTTTAAGTCCTATTTTTCTATTTTTATTTTTGTTGCATTTGCTTTTGAGGTGTTAGTCATAAATTCTTTGCCTACATCAATGTCCAAAGAGTTTTTCTGAGGTTTTCATCTAGGATTTTTATAGTTTCAGCTTTTACATAATGTTAATATATCTTAAGCCAGTTTTTATATATTGTGAGAGATAGGGGTGCAGTTTCATTCTTACGTATATAACTATGCAATTTTCACAGCACCATTTATTGAACAATGTGTCCTCTTTCCCCAAGTACATATTTTTGTGAATTTTGTCAAAGATCAGTTGCTTTTAGGTATGTGGCTTTATTTCTGAGTTCTCTGTTATTTTCCATTGATATGTGCCTATTTTTATACCATTATCATGCTGTTTTTGTTGCTACAGCCTTGTAGTATAATTTGAAGTTGGATAATGTGATGCCTCCTACTTTGTTCTTTTTGCTTAGAATTGCTTTGGCTATTCAGGCTCTTTTTTGGTTTCATATGAATTTTAGGATTTTCTTTTCTAATTCTGTGCAAAATGACCTTGGTAACTTGACAGGAATTGCATTGAATCTGTAGATTGCTTTGAAGAATTTGGCCATTATAATGATATTGATTCTTTCAATCCAAGAGCATAGGATGTTTTTTCATCTGTTTGTGTCATATACAATTTCTTTCATCAGTGTTTTTTGTAGTTCTCTTCTTAGAGATCTTGCACCTCCTTGTTTAAATGTATTCCTAGGTATTTTATTTCTAAATATTGTAAATGGCATTGAGTTCTTGATTTAGTTTTCTGCTTGCTTGTTATTGTAATACAAAAATGCTACTGATTTTTGTACATTGATTTTGGATCCTAACACTTTACTGAAGTAATTTATGAAATCTAGGAGTCTTTTGGAGGAGTCTTTAGGGTTTTCTAGGTATAAGATTGTATCATAAGCAAACAGATAATTTGACCTCCTCTTTTCCAATTTGGATGCATTTCATATACCACTCTTATCTGATTGCTCTAGCTAGGGCTTCTAGTACTATGTTGAATAGGAGTTGTGAAAGTGGACATCCTTGTCAAGTTCCATTCTTGGGGGGAATGCTTTCTACTTTTTCCCCTTCAGTATGATGTTGGCTGTGGGTTTGTCATATATGGCTTTTATTATTTGAGGAATGTTCCTTCTATGCAAAGTTTTTGTGGGCTTTTGTATCATGAAGTGTGACTGGATTTTATCAAATGCTTTTTCTGTATCTATTGAGATGATTGCATGCTCTTTGTTTTTAATACTATTTATGTGGTGTATCAAATTTATTGATTTCTGTATGTTGAACCATCCTTGCACCCCTGGAATAAAACACACCTGAATGTTGTCAATTATCTTTTAGATGTGCTGTTGTATTTGGTTTGGGAGTTTTTTGGTGAGAATTTTTTCAGCTATATTCATCAGGAATATTGCCCTATAGTTTTCTTTTTTTATTGTGTCCTTGCCTGGCTTGGCATCAGGGTGATACCAGCTTCACAGAATGAGATAGGGAGAATTCTCTCCTCCATAGTTTTTTTGAAAAGTTTCAATAGGATTGGCAGCAGTTCTTCTTAGTATTTCTGATAGAATTCAGCTGTGAATCTCTCTGGTCCTGGGATTGTTGTTGGTGTTGTTGTTATTGGGAGACTTTAAAAAGACTGAAAATTGGACTCTGAACTCTTCTCTCTTGTAAGGTTTCTGCTGAGAAGTCCACTTTTATGATTGTCTTTATAGGTAATTAGATACTTTTTCCTGCTGCTTCTAGGATTTTAAAATTCTTTTGTTTTATTGTTGACAGTATTAATATGAAATACCAGTTTTTAAGCTCTGAAATTATTTCTTCTGTTTGTTCTAGTCTACTTTGAAAGCTTTCAACTGTGTTTTGGAATTCCTTCAAAGAATTTGTCATTTCTGGAAATTCTGGTTTGTGGTGGTTTGTTTGTTTGGTTTTTTTTCTTTTATTTTTTATATTTGTGTGTTTAGTAAATTTTCATTCATATCCTGAATTGTTTTTCTGGTTTCTTTTTGTTGTTGTTTTTTTTTTTTCTTAGTGCTCATTAACCTTTTTTATAATCCGTCTTTTGAATTATTTATCTGGCATTGCAGACTTTTCATTTTGTTTAGGATCCATTGCTAGAGAGGTAGTGTGATCCTATGAGGGTGTCACAGCACCCTGTTTTTTATACTGCCAGAATTGTTATGATGGTTCCTTCTCTCCTGGAGAAGCTATCACTTCTTATTTTTGATTTCCTATCTTTTAGATGGGACTTCTCCCCACCCCTTGAGGGAGTGACTACAATGTATGTTGCATATGGTCACTTGGATTTGATTCTGGATGCTTTAAGGGGGTCAAGTCTCTGTATGCAGTGGCTTTGTCAAATGCCGCTTGTGATAGCAACACGCTGGGTGTATAATCATTGCCTTCTGCAGTGACCAGGATTGTGGAAGTCTCAGAAATCTGGCATTGTGCACTTTTGTGGCAGATTTGTATTGGGTTATGCTGCTCAATCTCTGGGCCAGTAGTGGCATTATGGGTAAGAGCTGGATGAGCAGAGGCAGATGGGTATGTGCTTGTTTACTGTGAGGTGCACTCTGTTGTCTCAGGTGATGGGCTTGTCTGTGGAATGCCCAGTGCCCCGAGTTTTCTGCTTAGCCCTTGAGTGGGGGACAAAGCTGGGTACAGCTGGATTGTTAATCTCACCCATGGATACCCAATGACAAGCACAGGCACCAACCCTGATGGGAGTGGGGTGGGAGGATTCTGAGAAAATGCACTGAGGTCTTTGCAGGGAGTGTAGAGGGCTGCAATAGTTCCACATCCTAGACAGGCATGAATGTGATCCACTCCCCTGTCACACCACTGTCTTGCAGTTCATGATTTTTAATTCAGTCAGACATTCTTGGCTGCCTCTAGGCCACAATATCATTGAGAGTCATGGAAAACACCTGTCCCATAGCTTTTTACCACAACGTCTTCTGGGCAGAACCTGCTCCTTCTGCTCAAAACAAACACTTTTACAGCTTACCTGTTCTCTGCTGCAGGAATGATGCTGCATTGTGCAGAGAGAGGGAGAGGTCCTGCCTTTCAGCACATATAAATATGTGCCAACTATGGTGGTGTTGGCAGTGTGAGTTGGCCAGATCTCAGTTCCCAGGGATAATGTTTGGCTGCCAATAGTGGTGGACTAGTCTAAGCAATCCTCAATCCCTAGGCCCTTGGATGTGTGCTTGAGTCCTGAGAAGACAGGACAGGGATGGGGCTGGTGATAGGAAAGGGTGGGCTGATCTCCAGGCTGCTGGTAGAACTCTCAGGTGGGAACAGTTTGGGTTGCACTATCTGCCACCAGGGATGATGGGCCCCTCTCAGCAGGAGCAGCAGAGGCAGACAGCTGTGGGGCATGCAGTTTGCTTGACCCTCCAGTGGTGGGACTTGTCCTTGGGGTACGTGAAAGTGCATGGCCTCCCTGCTTCCTCTCTGGCCTGGCAGAGGCAGAAGCCCCATGTCAGGACACAGATATCTGGAGACTAGGTCCTCAGAATGGTGCCAGGCTGCAGCTAGAATGTTTAGGCAGATGCAGGGTGGCTGTGCTGCATTCCTGCCACCAGGGAGAGTAGGCCCCTCTCAGGAGATGCAGCAGAGGGAGGCATCTGTCCTGTGAATGGTCTGTTTGTATCTCCTTCCAGCAGCTGTGGTGATGGTATTTCTCCTTAGGGTATGTGAAAGTACCTAATCTCCCCGCCCCCTCCCAGGCTTGGTCAGTAGTGGTGGCAGCAGTTGCCCCAAGGCAGGATGCAGTAAGCCTGGCTTTTTAGAATGGCACTGGGCTGCAGCTACTCAGGGCTCAGAAATCTGTGGACTCCATGTGAGTTTGAGAAATGCCTCTGTGCAATATCTAGGCAACTCCCTGCTTTAGTCTGGAGGTCCGTGAGGATTGAGGGGCTCTCCCACAGCTAGGATTGTAAAAGTCTGTGGCTTGGTGGGAGTGGGGAGTCCCAAGGTTCTCTCACTCACTGGTTTCCTGCATCAGGGAGCTTCTCCTGGCTGCCTGCCAATCCCACCCAACCAGACTGCCTGGTTTCCCCCTCCTTTGTTTTCTGAGCTTCCTTTGCTTCTCTGTCAAATTCTAGTGTCTCTCTTAGATGATCTATTCAAAGTGTGAATATCACTCCCTATTTTGGTTCCTCTCTGTGGAAGTGGTGTGGCATGCACTACATGCATCATCGGCTATCTTTAACCCTCCCCTCCATTTTAGTCCTTTAGAAGAATTTATATAATATTTAAATGATCTCTTTTTAAAGTTACAATTTACTCAGAAAACATTTTGTCCTGGAATTTACTTTTTGAAACATTAAAAAATATATGATTCAATCAATTTATTTGTTTCAGAAATTTTAAGCTTCATTTCTTCCTAATTCAATTTTGATAACATTGATTTTTTAAAAAAGTTTGTCCTTCTATTTAAATAGCAGAACTGTTTTCATTTCATTCATCAAAGTCTCATACACACACACACACACACACACACACACACAGATGCTCATCTTAGTATTTTAAAAGATCTGTAATAGTTCTTTTTTTGTTTTATTCGATATTTGGAAGACACAATTTCTAAATAAATGCATTTATATATTTATGAATTTTATTGCCATATAATTTATTTAAATTTATTTGTACTCTAATTGACACAGGCTTTTTGAAATTTTCTTAATATCTCATGCATAGCCTATTATGTCATCAAATTTTTGTCAGTACACTCTTTATTCCCAAGAATAAATATTTTCCAATTGTTAGTTTCAGGGTGCTATATGTATCTTTTAATCTAGATTGATAATTATGTATGTGTGTGTATATTTATATATATATGTATATATGTGCTAATATTTTTGTGGTTTTAACTTCTCATTTTTGAGAGAGAAATGTTGAAATCTTTCAATATGATAGTAGATGTCAATTTTCCCCTGCAATTCTATCAACTTTTGCTTTAGGAAACTTGAGACTACTGAAGTAGAGGCTGCTGGTTGTCCTCCAAAATCTGTTTTCTTCTTCAATAGTAATAGCAACTATACAGATTACCATTGCCAGCCTCCTTTGCATTAACACATGAGGTTATCACTAAGATGTGGCTAATGGCCAATGGAATATAAACAGTATGATGTGTTATCTTTTGAAAGTTAGTAGAAGATAGTTGCCAGAGACATTTTGCCCTCTTTTTTGTCATTTCTTCTAATTTAGCATAGGACACAAATGTCACCTTCTTGGACCACGAGGATGAGGACTATACCTAGGTGTGACTGAGAGAAGAGGTAGAAGAAGGCTGATTCCTGAAGAATTTTCGGTGCACAGTTCTCATACCAGCACTGGATAGTTTGCTGCTGTACTTCAAATAAAGGAGAGGAAAATGAACTACTTAGCCATTGCTATTTTATTAGTGAATTTTGGAACACCAGGCTCTAAATATTCCTAACTAGCATTGCTATTTTATTAAGTGCAAAAAATACAGAATTGCTATATCATCCTTGTTAATTGAACATTTAATATTATGAAGTGATTCTTACCTTTCTTTATACATATTTGCCCTAAAGCCTACTTTTCTGATATTACTACATCCACTCCAGATTCTTGTTCTGATCTTCTTTTTTGTAAATTTGGGGGTATTTATGTTTATGTATGTTTCTTGTAAACACAATATTGTGGGATGTTGTTTGATTTTCCATTTAGACAATTTTTTTTTGTTGTTTAACTGACAAACATAGTCTTTTAGATGATTGATATATTTTGACATTTCTTCTATCTTATTTAGGGTTTTATGCTTTTCCCACTATTTGTGAACTTTTTATCTTTTCTTTCCTTTTATATATCAACTGAAAATGTTTATTTTTTATTGATTCTTACCTGGTGAAATATGGAAGTTTTGAGTTCTGCTATTTTCCATGTATACTTCAATGTTGTCTGAATAATTCTAAGACTTTAGGGACTTTTTCAGTCTGATCAACTCTAACCTGATTTACAGACTGTTTCATTCATGATTTTCATTTCTTCTTTTTAGCTGAACATATTTTACATTATTATTATGAATCATTATATGGAGGTAACTTTTACTTATACTCTCACACATTTATATCTTTTCTTGGCTTAAACAACAGAAATTTGCCATCTTACACTTAGAAGCTAGAAGTCCAGATTCAAGGCTTTGTGCCTTCTGAGGCCTGTTGGGGAAGAATCTGTTTCAGGGCTCTCACCGTGGCTTGTAAATGGCTTATTCATGTTCACATAAAGTTTCTGTATTTCCATGTGACTTTCCTACACCATTTTTTTTCTCTCCGCTATTCTTCTTGGCATCACAGATTTTTTTTTTCTTCTGAAATTTATCATTTAGAAATTACTTCTAGGAACAATTATTTTTAGTAAAATCAGCTCTAGTTCATTAGAAAGTATCATTATTTTATTCTTAGTATTAATAGATAATTTTGCTGTGCAAGCAAATCTAGGTTGATGGCTATTTTTTTCTTACCATTTCGAAAATATTACTCCACTGTCTTCTGGCGCCATTGTTGCTGTTGACAGCCTTGCTGCCAATCTATTGGTGTGTTGGTCTATTATGTCATCTTTACTGTTGCTTCTGTGCTCTTCTTTTTATCACAGCTCTCTTGCAACATTGTTATAATTTACTTAGAGTGTTTCACAAATATGATGGCCACTCTATGAATTTACATATGATCAATTCTGATATTCCATTTGAAGGATTTTTACAGGCAATAAATTTTAGTCAATATTATTGAAATCACAACATTATCATAAAAACTATAAAATTTTTCAAAGGAAGAGGATTTCTTCTCACAAAATGAGGCCTACTGCACACTTCAATAACACATATACTAAAATTGGAATGATAACAGAGGTTAGCATGTCATCTGTACAGAGATGACATGAAAATTCATAAAGCATTCCATGTATATTATATATTTGAAATTTGCTAAACGAGTAGATCTCAAATGTTTTCCCCCTCAAACCCCATGAAAAACATATCTATGTCAGGTGATAACGATGTTCATTAATTTAATTTTGAAAATAATTATACAAGGTGTACTTATGTCAAAACACTGCATCTTAAACCTAAAGTAATTAACTTTTTGTCAATCATACCTCAACAAAGCTTAAAAAGTGTATAAAATTTGGTTTCAAAAAAACATGATCTCATTGACACTAGGTAAAAAAAATCTATATGCAATTTAAAAAAAATTTATGTAAAACAATAAAATTATTTTAGGAGAACAAAGATAGTTTTGCACAAGAATAATTTTTCCCCTTCTCATTCTCCTATTAAATATTGCTGAACATTTTCCTCAGTTCCAGTAAGTGGTAGACCATTGTACTTTACTAACCAGGCAGAGGGTAAAAAAGTTACAAAATAAAAAGTAATGTGACTCCTCTTCCCATGAGCAAGCATGGGGTGTTAAATTATTTCTAGTTTACTAATTCTGACTTAAAAAATTCTCACTTCTGCTTTTTGGGGAAGCATGTAAGATTAATGTTGTAAGCATAAGTATTTAAAATAATAAAATAAAATTATTCACAGATTCGTAGTTGAAATTTCAACTTGAAAATAACACTACCTCCATTTACAATCATTGTCTTAAAGTTGTAGGACCAATTCATACATTCATTCATTAATTCAGCAAATGCATATTAAACTAATAATGTAGAATATTAATCTATGGCCACTCTCTTTGATTTCTTTGACACCTACTGAAAAGAAGAGCCAAAAACATAATGGAGAATCACCTTAAATTAAGAACAACAAAAAAGGAAAATGATAATTTCATTACATTACTATAATGTAAAGCAATTATTTTAAGAAGCTTATAATGGGGGAAATAGTTGTAAATGCATATAAAATGGTAGCCTTTATTTTAAAATTCTCGTATATTTAGATCTTTTTCAGAAGCTAGAAGTAGGTTAATGCATTCAATGCCTTCCTTGAAATATTGATCTTGTAGTTGCAAATTACTGCAAAGTTGAACTTTATCCAAAGTCATTTTTGCTACTGCTTACAGATTCATGTTAGGCTGCATCTCTATTGTACTGAGCTCAGAAATAACCCAAATGCCTACTGTGAATCCTTTATAATGAGAGCAGTTTTAATCCTCAGCCTCCCACTGTAAGCTGTTCTTACTGTGAATTTGTTTCATTGATAATATTTTAGCTTATCTTCTTGAAAAGTAACACATTTCATCTTTTGAAATATCTTTGATATTTTTGAAGGATTGCACTAAGCAAAGCAATGATTCTGAATCTACTTTTTTGCATTAAAAATTGTAAACTATCATGGGTGAAGATACTTAATACCTCTAGGTATTAGTATTTTGAAGTTAAATTTGATAACATAAAGTAACTGTGCAAGTAGTGTGAAAATATCTAGTAAATGTTGATCTTCATTCAGGATATCAGAGTTTAACTCAGAAATCAATATATCTCTTCCACTCCTGGTTAATGAAGGGATGTGTCTGTGAATTACAGAGAGTAAATGTAATTATTTTTATTGGTGATTTTTTTTTTTTTTTTTTTTGAGACAGAGTCTCACTCTGTTGCCCAGGCTACAGTGAGTGCCGTGGCGTCAGCCTAGCTCATAGCAACCTCAAACTCCTGAGCTCAAGGGATCCTCCTGTCTCAGCCTCCCAAGTAGCTGGGACTACAGGCATGTGCCACCATGCCCGGCTAATTTTTTCTATATATATTTTTAGCTGTCCATATAATTTCTTTCTATTTTTAGTAGAGATGGGGTCTCACTCTTGCTCAGGCTGGTCTCGAACTCCTGAGCTCAAACAATTCGCCCACCTCGGCCTCCCAGAGTGCTAGGATTACAGACGTGAGCCACCGCGCCCGACCTTATTGGTGATTTTTGTTTTAAAATAAAAATCTATGTGTATGGGGACAGAAAATTAAATTAAATTAAAAAATAATCTATGCCCTCTTGAAGTTTACCATAGAAAACATATGAAACTAAAATAAATATATGTGAATAAATTTAAATAAGTGAACCAAAATTGAACCTGTCAAAACATTTTCAGCAGGAAGAAGAAAAAAAAAAACCCTTGAGTTAGTTTAATGAAAGGAATAAATTCTGACTTCCAAAGTATGGGTTTTGGTGTTAGACAGAATCACTTTCAACTTTTAACTCAACTTGCAATGCCTTTAGGTAAATTTACTCATCTTTTAAAGCCTTAGTCTGCCTACTCCCTCCCCAAGGTTTTCTTTTTGTAACATGTGGTTGATGTGTAATCCCTAGCACAGCCTCTGGCACACATCTCAACTACTTTCAAAGATTTCATTCCTCCCACAGACTTATTTGAGATAGGAATATTTTAGAGACTGAGAAATTGAAGTGCTAAATTAAAAATAGTTTTAAAAAAATCAGTGAGTTACCCCAAGCTAATTTTGTTTTGCTTCTGTGTGGCAGGAAAATTGGGGATAATTACACTTTAAAAAAAATAAGTAGCATTAAGTAGGATTTATCTTTCTTTATCTTTTTTTCCTCAAATCAAGTCTTCTAGTAGATACTTGCATTCAAGTGAAAGGGCTCCTAGAAACTTGGAGCTACCATTTCACTAAAGCAGTGATGTGTTAGGGGTCACATAGGCTTGATTTTGAATTATAGTTCTCCTCCTAGAACCTGTAGATTCTATTGTTTTATATGATAAATTAGGGTAGTAATATCTAAATTGTAAGGTCACTATGAAGATTAAATTATAAAATGGATACAACATTCTAGGCAAACAGAAACAAGGCAAGAGATGCCAACAATTTTTAATATGTATTGTAGTTTGAAGTAAGGTGGAGCGATCGTATGCAGGCATGCGTACAGGAAAAATAAATAAATTTCTAACTATCCTTTAGTTTTTATCTGGGATCCCGAAACAAAAGACAGATTAATAAGAAAAAAACAAACAAGTATTTATTAACATTTATTTCTCATATATACATGGGAGATATCCAAGAAATAAGTAATTCTCAAAAATATGGCTTAGAATATAAGCTTATATAACATCTTCAGCAAAGGGCAATTTAAGTTTAGAAATGTGACAAAACAAAGGAAAAAGACCTTGAGTCTTTAGGGGTGACAAATTGTGAGAAGGCAAAAATATGGGGAACTAAAAGTAGATAAAATTTAATTGGCAAAGTTTGTTACATAGATTCCTCTAACGCAGTTTCCAGGATCATAAGGGTCTAAAGTCATCTTTGCTGATCATCCTTTGTTTTTCCTGGTAGAGATGGAAAGAGGGACACCCTTGTAAATTTGTGCCCTACTTTTTTAGGCCAATGGGGGAGGAAAGAGAGCTTTCTTGTATCTACTTCTTTCCACTTGTCTTCAGCTCAAAATAATCTTTGCATCAAAGTGGCATATTTTGAGGGGGCATGTTTTGCTACTGCTCGTTCACAACTGGTCTTATAAGTAGCATTCATTTCCGTGTTTTATAAACAACTAAACATAAAAACCAAACTAGAATCATTGATTTTCATTTTTGGAATATTTTACTCTTTGTAGGGAAAAAATATTAATGAAATATCAAAGTTGTGAAGAAATATACAAAGAAATATTTATCTTATGATGCAATTCACAATAATTCACATGATCATCCTTTTCATGACCTCTTTCATTATTTTATTATCCCTGTTTGAAGATGAATTAACAGTTTCATAATTTACAGCAAAAGTGGGAACTACACAGTGACAAATAGTAGTGCCTATTGAGTGCCAACTATGCTTCCCTGTTCAAAATGCTATATGTATAATGTCCAATTTAATTCCAGTGACACACCTATATGTTAGAGAAAGATAAATATAAGGAGAGCTAGGGAAACTAAGGCACAGAAAGCTTAAATAAATCGCCCATGGTCTAAAGCTACAAGGTAGATGTAGGAAGGAAGGTAAAGACAGGCAGTCTGACTTAAAAGCTCGTAGCCCTTTGTAATAGTGCTATGTTTTTCTCAAAATATTAATAGAGAAAAAGTGAATTATTCTCCATGTAACTACGACTTCAGCTATTAAACTTGAATTTTCTTTATTGTTTATCTATATTGACTAATTATTCTGAACATTCGATTAAACTTCTGCTTTGTACAGTTTGAATTATGTGGACACAGAAGCAATCTGCAAAATAAACATTTTATTTCTGGGTGAAAACAAAAGTACTTTAAAACCCTATTAATTGCCTTACTTTTAGGGTAATATTTAAAAATGTATATCTGAATGGCAAATGAAAAATATGCTGTGAAATGTATTTGAAATTTCACATAAATGGCAGCCGAGATAAATTGCCAATTTTAATTTTAACTTACTATGTGATTGGACAGTGAGAATAATAAAAGTTCAATCTACAGAGGAACATTTCTGTTCGCTTTATATAAGCTTAATTCAGATCTACAGCAATTACATTCTTTAATATTCTTTACATTTTGATGATTTTTCTTATAAGAATGAAAATGGCAAGTAAGTTTTAGAAATTTTATACATTTGATGGCAAAATGCATTATTTGAAGGGCTTTTCAGAGGATTAGTAAGTAATGATGGGAAAAGGATCATTGCTGTTAAAGAAAATAAACTTATTTGATTGAGTCTCCCCTTACACACAACCATAACTGCAGTTTAAGTAACATTGGTTGTATTCTTTGTGCTTGGAAGAAAAAACTCTATGACCTTCTCGGGATTTGCAACATGTTTCACTAATTAGCATACAAATAAATTACAACCTAATTTCCCTGAATACATTTTGTTTTTGGGATTACACCTATTTTCTTCCTATTAAAGATTCTTCCAATTTAACCACAGAACTTGAACTTACAGCTACTCCAGTTTTGGAGAGGGTCCAAAAACCTTTAGAATCACTCAGTCCATTTAACACTTGAAAAGTAAACCTGATTGAAGTCATCATGTGGCCATGCTCTGAGTGAATAACATTCTCTCTATGGACATGCATAATTCTCTCTAGGTTTAATGACAGTTATGATTTTTCCCTCAGTGGAATTTCCCACAGCATAGATATATGGTAGCTTTAATCATGCTTACTTTTAAAATATTAAGTATATGAAATAAGCCTCAATATATGCAAATGAATAATAATGAGAATGTCACAGATCCACAAAGAGGGAAAAACAAAACTCTTGGGAGATAAAGCGTTTTCATTAGGAGCCAACAAACTTGTTGGCTTAACACCCAGTAATAAAAAAGATGATGTTTGTCTTTTCTAGCATAATAAAATGTTTTGAGAGCAGAGGTTTTGGAGAAGGGCACAGAATTCAATCAGCTGCTCCTCGGTCATATAGCACACGGGAACTTAAGGAGATTTCATGCTAAGCGAAGCACTTTGTAGAACTCAGTTTTCTTAACAGAAGCCTTTTGTTTTATATAGTTTTCCTATAATTTTTTCAAATATTTAGGGAGAAATAGGCTAAAATTATCTTTGTTTCTTAACATTTATACTGTTAGGATTCTACACAAAATGTGATAAGTGTTTAAAAATTATTGAAGCAATTCATCCTGAAGCATTAGGATGAGAATATTTTTAAAAATGCTTTCCTGATAGCACGCACAGGCAGACAGCATTGCAATGGACCATTGGTCCTCAATAGGGACCGTTTTGCCCACTAGAAGACATGTTTGGGTATTGTGACTTACTGAGAAGGGTTGATAATAGCCAGGGATATTGCTAAAATTCTATGAGCTCAGACAGCTCCCCACACAAAGAACTATCCAGCCTAACATGTGAATAGTGCTGAAGCTGAGAAATCCTGCAATTGACTATTTTATGAGCATACAGCTTATTTTTTTAACCTAAAACATTTAATGATTTGGAAATACTATTGTTGAATTATAACTATCTGGAATGTTAAAAGTTCTTTGTTATATATCTATACTTGCAGTATGTGATGTACGTATGGTGATAACTAGTCACTCATATATATATGAATTTGAAGACTCCCAAACATCAAGAAACATTGCGTTTTTAATAAGTATATTAGTAAGTGACTTTTTCTTCCCTGAGCAGGTGAAAAATTCAGTCACATTTCTAGTTGATTGGTGCATGTAGCTTAACTAAACCTGCATTCTTTTATTCTTTATCTAAAATGCAACATAATGGCATTTAAAAGTTTGGTTACTGAGAAGCAAGAGTAGCATTTTTGTTACATTCCCTCTGTATTTTTAGGGAAACAAACACAGAGTGTTCACTCTGTAGGGGTCTTTTAGAGATCACCTATTCTAATCCTCATATTTTACAGGTGGAGAGAATAATACTCAAAAAGGGGAAGCATCAGTCCAAGATTGCACAACTAGTTGGTGGTAAAACCAGGTCTGCGGTTACTTTATATATCACTATCAAAATGAGGTCATGATTTGATGACTTTGTAAAATTGATTCCATGTATATTGAGATGTTATATTGAGATGATTTATAATGGAATTTTGCCTCAGCTGCTATAGTTTGGAATTGTCCTTCATGACTGACATGACCTCTTTTGCCATCTAGATAAGATGGAACTTACTACATAATGATTTTGTTGCTTCTCTGGAATATACTTTCTTTGTGGTAATATACATTCCTGCTGGAAACATCATTTTCAAGTCACAATGTGCCATATATAATATTATACTTTAAATCACATTATGCCTTTAAAGTTGTATAACTGCATGTCTGTATGTCGTAGAGATTAGGAGGAGAGTCTCTAAAAATTCATTGTTATCCACAAACCCATTAATCATTTACATTTGTAAGGCAAAAGTATGCTTTCTGTCCTTGAACTATAGTCTGCATATAGACATAGTTTTTTGGTTTTTTTTACTGTTGAATTGATTCTTTTGAGTTTTGTGCCTTCATATAGTAATAGAGTCAAAACCAAATTATTTTTTCTGCTTTAATTTTTACCTAAAATTCAAGACTACTGTTTCTGTCTTTAAATGGTGATTATAAAATTAATCAGAACTATACATTTTTCTCCAAAGGAGATTATACAATAATATGTCATATCAGTTCAAAGTGAAAACCATTACAGAAGTTTGACCTAATTACTTTAAATAGTACTTCTAATTGTGTTGAAAGTATTAGTCTAATTTATTGCCACTTTATATAATCATAAATAATATTATATTATCAATGCTTTTATTGAAGATTTTTAGTAAATTAAAGCCTCATATATAGGAAGCTTCAGGACAATATATATTGACAAAATGAACTCTTCTATTTACATAGCCTACCCTTAGATATATTAACAACAGATTCATTTTATGATGCAGAAACTAAAACTTATTAGGAAAGAGGTAATACATTATGTTGATGTTACATTGGCCCTAATGTTTAAATAGCTGCTTCATCAAGGAATAAATTATCATATCATCGGCAGATTGTACTGTTATTTTACAACTATATCCTAGTTAAAGATAATTTTAGAAACACTACTAATTATATAAAATGATACACTATCTAAAATTTCTCTCATTTGATGTCCTCTTTTTGAGTAGTTGCAAGATATTTCAAAGTCTGTACCCTATTTAGCATATAATTATACTCAGCAGACAGGTTATCAGAATGTTGTAAACATATCTGGGGGATTAAAAGTGTCACTGTATAGCATTTCTTTTTTTCCCTCTTAAATTAGAGACTAATTGAAAAATAAGTCACAAGAGACAGGTGGATATAAAAATTACGATTGAAAAAATGTATAGAAAGTCACTTTAGATTTCTGTTTAAAAGAGATTATTATTCTTTCCTTCTCCCACATTATCATACCCTTTCTCTACACTTTTAAACTTGTAACTGTCTTGGAATCAATCACCCATTTAGACTGTGTCTGCAAAGCAACTTGAGTTTTCACCACCTCTGCCTATTTCTGGTTGAGATGGAAACAAAATTGAGCAAATGCTCCTTAATTGAAAATTTTAAAGGCTTTAATTTTACAATGTTAAGAAATATGAACCAGTGAGTGAATGACAGTGTCTTATTACCTACCAGTCAGATAACCAGTCAATGGAGAA
Organism: Eulemur rufifrons; assembly: GCF_041146395.1. Taxonomy (NCBI): domain Eukaryota; kingdom Metazoa; phylum Chordata; class Mammalia; order Primates; family Lemuridae; genus Eulemur; species Eulemur rufifrons. The sequence goes on from NC_090989.1 coordinate 37,340,228, forward strand.
ATAAAATCTGGGAGAGAAGTGAGGAGCAGTATTCTAATACAAATGCCTTCATATCAGAGAGTGGGAGTGTTCCCACCAACACACTATATTCCAATAAAATTTATTTCACTTAATTGATTGGCTATTCCCTGATAAGATACTTTTATCCTCCTGGAAGTAACTCATAAATTTTTTATCCCTTCAAAATGAGGAAAAAATGTCAATGTGTCCTCAGGGATTCTGCAGCTTTGCAGTTCAAAAATGGTTATGTATTTGTGCGGGATATGGAATTATACGGACAAGAGAAATTAGCAAAAAATTGAGTTGATTATGAGGCAGAAAATATTTACATGAAAGCACTGATTTTTCTCTCTGTTTTACATTTATAAAATGAATCAAGAGTAGTCTTGATTAAAGATTCACTTTTGTTTAGATCTTAAAACATTTTTTGTTAACTTCTGTGCTATTCAATTATGCTAATGAAAAGCCCATTATGAGATGTTTTTGAATTTTTGGAATCTTATATTCCATAATCTAATGGGTCCCACTGAGGTAAATTCAGATAGGTTGAAGTGTACAAATCACATCATATATATAAATTTTGTCCTAAATTAAAAAGGCTACAGAAAGAGAAAGAGAGAGAATAAGAATGAGAGGATGAATTTGAATATTTTTATTTTGAGCAACTTTAGTAGAATACTAGTTAAATATTACATAGTATTTTTTTATTTCTCTGATGATACGTAATTATAATGTTAAAATATCTTAAAGGGAAATATCTGATGAGAAGTATTAATTATAGTGTATGGAATTCATGATATATAGTAATGTTTTCCCATTCATGCATATTTGAAAAATAGTGTCCATATTTACTTATCCAATTCATGGACAAATTCAGACATAGAAAGAAACAAGATTTAGGCTAATGAAATGTGTATTATTTCAATTGATTTAATTATATGTTTGTAGTACATTGAAGGTAAGAAAAACATTGGAGGTACCATATGTTTCTGTACATCACTGCAGAAGTACATGTAATCTAGACTTCAAGGCATAAAGACACGTGCTTGGCCAACATACTTGACAGACTAAAGAGAAAACATAAACACAAGGTAGCCTTCAGATCTATATAATTCTAAACTAGAATATCCTGGCATCCTGGAGTAGTCCCTAAATTAATTCACAAGAGATGGACCCCACACAGAAGAAACACCTATAAAGTGCTGCTGTCCATTCTAGGAGCAATCCCAGGGCCTTCCTTTGGGCACCAGATACATTTTTACTTGTTCAACAGGTGAATCTCTCTGTAAAATTTTGTGACCAGAGATTGGTGATGGTGGGGGACTTCCATTCTGAATCATAAATCTGATAAAGTACAAACATTAATTGTTATGTTCAGTTTTGGAGATAGGCAGATATAGCATAAATTAATATCTTTTTCTTTGTCTGAAGTTACTTGGTAAATAAAATGCTCTCTCTCCCCCTCCTCCCACCCCCTCTCCTTTTTCTCTCTAGCTCTTTGGCAAAGATCTCTCTGTCATGCTTCTGTACAGGACAGTGAAGACTCTGACCACTCTAAACAAGTGTGGGCTGGCAAGGCCATGACCTTATCAGAAAAGCCTCTCACTGAAATCTCAAATGGCCCAAATACCATTGTCGAATTTGCTTGAGTCTGTCCTCTCTGATTTCCCCCAACACATTACTCAGGAGCTCTCTGTCAAATTTGGTGCTGCTGATAATGAACTAGTCTCTCAGACTTTTGTATTAATGCAAGTTCTCCAGGAAACTTTTAAAAGTGCAAAGGAAAAATAGAGTGAAAATTGAAGACTAAGGGGAATATGTTTTTGTTCTACAGCGGTACATTTACTCCATAAAGCAATGCATTTATCTATACTTATGCTTTTTACTTCTATTCTATGCTAACCTCATCTGATTTATGCTAATTTTTGTTCAAGATGACAACAGAAGCAGAAAGTTATATTCACACAGAGTATTTGCTTTACTATTACTCCACCTACTGGAATTGCCCTTCACTGACCACAGATTCCTAAGACAGACTTGATGAAAAATAAAGAGAGAAAAGGAATTGGAATTATGTATATGTGTTGACGAAACTGTTTTTTTCAATATTGGTTCATTTAACAGTTGAGCAATATGAAATAAGATGAACAATTTTACAGGTTGAGACTGTTCAGTAACCGGATACTGTTTTACTCTATTTTTTTATGTTCTCAGCTTCTGAGTCCTAATCACATCATGTGAAGAGTGTTATTTTGATATTAAAATCCTGCACTGTACCTTATACAATATGTATCATTTGCTTATAAAGCAGGTATGCATGCTTTTGTTATAAAAATAAAATGGAAATATAATGTAGCTTCTCTGATGTTTTACATATATATTCATATAAAACAATTCTAGAGAAGCATTGAAATATTTTATGCAGTATAGTCTTACAGATCAAAAGAATTAAAATAACTTTTTGTTATGAATACAATATAAGAGACTTTTGAGATACTACAAATTATACATTCGACGTAATGGATCATTTACATCATAGTGTAGGAAATCTTTCCCTATAAACGTATTTGCATTTATATTTAGAAGTAGTTTACCTAGTTTTCAGTCTTGAATGATATGAAGATACAATATAATTGTGCTACATTTCATTAGAATTTAATTGGAGCTAACATTCAATATGATATGTGTATGAAACACCTTAATTGGCCCAGTAATTTGTCCTTGGCTATACATATTTAAAAATTATATCCTAAAATAACACGGTAAGAATAGCCAGAATATTCTGGATATTATCACTTATTAGGTTCACTATACTTTATATCTTATTTATAAATGAATTAAAGTCTGCTGAATTTATTTTTAAGATTAATTTGAAAGTGACTTCCCTTTCCAATAATGTGAAAACAAATTGCTAGTAAACTAATGCTGAATGTTGTGTCTGCATGTGTATGTGTGTACTTATATATGTGGACACATACGTAGGGACATTGTCAATCCCGACATTTTCATTATCTATTTTTGAATGCCCATAAATCAAAATAAGACCAATGACTTTTTTATCAACATCCAATGTTATTTTGGGCTTCTTTCAGCATATTTTACTAACCAATGACTTAACAAAGGCTGTTAACTTGGTATGACAAATAAATACATGATCAAACTTATATTAAATACTTATATTTTCATATTCTAATAAGGCAAAATATTTATTTCAAATTAGTTTTAGACCAGTTTAAAAAACACAAATTGTGTGGTCATTCATACCTATTGTGTGGGGTGTAGCAAAAATCAATGATGGTCCTATGTTGCTTTTGATTAAAAAAAGTCTTTGAGCACAAAATAAAATTAAGTTCTTTTCCTCTGCATCACAATAAAACATGCGCTAAATACAAGTGAATCAACACAGCTGGTTGCTAGCATTATGATTAGGGATTCACTAGTTTGGACAAAATAAGAACTGGCCTGAATCTTTGCCCAAAGTTTGAACTGAAATGACACTGAAAGAAGTTCAAATAGCTTGCAAAACTTGTTTTTTTTTCCCCTAATTTCACATATCCTGTTTTTACAATGAAAATTTGGGGATATCTTATTATTTGGTTAACTTAAATAAGAAGTTTTAAAAAATAACCGAACATGTAAGCATAAAATATATATCAAATTCTGATAACCCCAATTTAAATTGAATAAAATATTTTTTTTTGTTTCAACATATTATGGGGGTACAAATGTTTAGGTTAAGTATATTGCCCTTGCCTCCCCCTCCACCCCGAGTCAGACCTTCAAGCATGTCCACCCCCCAGATGGTGCACATCGCACTCATTATGTATGTATACACCCATCCCCTCCAACCCCCTCCCAATCTGTCGGACACCCTATGAATGTTATTCCTATATGTACACTTAGGTGTTGATCAGTTAAAACAAATCTAATGGTGAGTACATGTGGTGCTTATTTTTCCATTCTTGGGATACTTCACTTAGTAGAATGGGTTCCAGCTCTATCCAGGATAAAACAAGAGGTACTATATCACCATTGTTTCTTATAGCGAGTAGTACTCCATGGTATACATATACCACATTTTATTAATCCACTCACGTATTTATGGGCACTTGGGTTATTTCCACATCTTTGCAATTGTGTATTGTGCTGCTATAAACATCCGAGTGCAGGTGTCTTTTTTATAGCATATCTTTTGTTCTTTTCGGTAGATGCCCAATAACGAGATTGCTGGATCAAATGATAGGTCTACTTGTATCTCTCTGAAGTATTTCCATATTGCTTTCCCCAGAGGTTGCACTAGCTTGCAGTCCCACCAGCAGTGTATGAGTGTTCCTATCTCTTCGCATCCACGCCAACATTTATTGTTTTGGGACTTTTTGATAAAGGTCATTTTCACTGGAGATAAGTGATATCTCATTGTGGTTTTGATTTGCATCCTGGTGATTAGAGATGTTGAGCATTTATTCATATGTTTGTTGGCCATTATTCTGTCTTCTTTTGAAAATTTTCTGTTCATGTCCTTTGCCCACTTTTTGATAGGGTTTTTTGATTTTTTTCTTGCTGATTTTCCTGAGTTCTAAATAGATTCTAGTTATCAGCCCTTTATCAGATGTGTAGCATGCAAATATTTTCTCCAATTCTATATGTTGTCTGTTTCATTTTCAGATCCTTTTCTCTTTTTCTCATAAAAAGATTTTCATTTAATCAACAGAACACAAAAAAATAAATATTTCATTTTCCAGAAGACATTTGAAGCAGGGTATTGAATGTTGTATTGCATGCCAATGCTCATTTTGTTGTTTCTACTTTCAATGATCATTATAGTACTATTTAGAAGGGTCATATTATGAATGGACTAAGTAAATATGTAGCCGCCCATTCTGCAATATGGATTAAAGTAGGGGTAAGAATATTAAAGAAAAGGAATGTGTTTCCAGTATGCACACTATAGTCAGAAATTGAGTTGCCAAAAGTAGAATTAATACAGATAAATAATCTTGAGGAATTAGTCTTACATTCTCAGAAAAATGTGGGCATAACCATTAAGGTTCTAACACTGTCACTTGCATTAGAGTTCTCTTAAGCTAGGTCTCAGTAATAAATAATTATAAATCCTAAACATAACATAAAACATAAATTGTAAGAGTTCAGTGTTCTTCCACATACTGACTGATGTCTCAAAGTACAGTCACATGCATTAAAGCCAATCAGCAGTTATTGAAAATGTAGATTTTTTTTAAAGTGCATTTTTAAACCTCTGAGGGGCACATTACCATATGAATATAGCAGGCTGAAAAAGCAGAACGCTACTCTTTCTTTTTTATGAGTGGACAGCAATACTCTAAAAGAGAATGATCTATCACTTAACTCCAGTGAGAATGGCTTTTATCAAGAAGTCCCCAAACAACAAATGTTATTGCAGATGCAGAAAGATAGGAACACTCTTACACTGCTGGTGGGACTTCAAACTAGTACAACATCTGTGGAAAGTAATATGGAGATACTCCAAAGAACTAAAAGTAGAACTACCATTTGATCCAGCAATCCCATTACTGGGTATCTACCCAAAGGAAAAAAGACATTCTATAATAAAGACATGTGCATTCGAATGTTTATAGCAGCACAATTCATAATTGCAAAGAAGTGGAAACAATCCATGTCCACCAATACATAAGTAAATTAATAAAATGTGGTATATGTATATCATGGAGTACTACTCAGCCACAAAAAAAAACAATGGTGAACTAACACATCTTGTATTATTCTGGATGGAGCTAGAGCCCATTCTTCTAAGTGAAGTATCACAAGAATGTAAAAACAAGCACCACATGTGTTCGCCATTAAATTGGTACTAATTAATCTACATTTATGTGCACTTATGGAAGTAACACTCATCAGGGTTGGGCAGGTGGGAGATGTGAAGAGGAGATGGGTAAATTCACACCTAAGGGGTGCAGTGCACACTGTCTGGGGGATTGGCATGCCTGTTGCTCTGACTCGGGTAAGGCAAAGGTAATATACGTAACCTAAATATTTGTACCCCTGTAATATTCTGAAATTAAAAAAAAAAAGAAAAGAAAATGAAAAAAGTCAATTAAAGAACAACAAGAAAGGAGGTTGGGTTGGAGAGGAAGAAATAAAGAGAGTAAGGAGGAAAGCAAAATGAAAAAGGAAGAGGAGCAACAAGGACAGAGGAAGAAGGAAAAAAAGAGGAAGGGTAGAAAGATAATGAGAAGAGAAAGCAATAGGGTGAATAATGAATAAGCAAAAAATAAGGGAGAAGAAAGAGCAAGTAAAACTCAATGAGGAAAAAATAGGAAGGGGGAATAAATGGTAGTGGCTTCACTAGCTTCTTTTATTTTTAAACATCTGCCTGTATCTGTGAGATAAGCCTGACGTAAGAAAGGCCTCATTGCTCCTTTTAATCCAGTCCTAGGCTTCTAGGCCAGGCTTCCCTTAGAGCCTTCCTCATGTGCCACACAGACAGATCCATTGTGTGTGTGAGGGAGATGCTTTCCATTGTCTCTTCAAACCAAATGTCTACCACCACTCTTTGATCTTTTGTACTTAGTTACACAAATTAAACTGTTGACGAAATTATAGGTCTTGCAAATAATTGTTTAACAAACCTTAACTCAAGTACTATGCTTATTTCAGAAGATAATTTTTTAAAAGAGCTTTATTCTAAGATATTTGAAATATTTCTATAATTTTCAATCTCATCAAAGAAAATAAACTCTTTACTGGCCTTTTTTCAAACATTTCATTGGGTTGCTTGAAACTCTCTCTACCCATCTTTTCTTGACTTTTCTTCCTCCTTACTCTCTAGAATGCTGGTTTCATGGTAAACAATATTTACTCAATTGCATCACAGAACACATTCAGACCCTCTTTGCTTTAACTCAAACCTGGCTTTCCAGAAGAACACCTCATTTTGGTCCTTTTAAAATAAAGCTACTAATTTTCCATTAAAATTGACTCAAAGGTAGTGAAGATGTGGGAGGATAAAAATTATTTTGGCTTTCAACTATTATTTCTTGCCTGTTTATAAAATCCCCTCTTCTTCTCAAATCCTCTGGATATGCTACTTCCTTTATACTGGGGTATTCCAACACATCCTTTAAGGACTTGGAAGAAATTTAATTTCTGAACTTCTAAGATATTAGAGAGTCTGTGGGGTTAACATATTTAGTTCTCTAAGGTTACTTATTTTCAATCTCTTCAATTCATGTGACATTCACTTGCTGCTATGGTTCAGATATTTGTCCTCTCTAAACTTCATGTTGAAATTTGATCTCCAATGGTGGAGGTGGGGCCTAATGAGAAGTGTTTGCGTCATGGGGCAGATCCCTCATGACTAGATTAATGCCCTCTGTCGAGGATGAATGAGTTCTTGCTCTATTAGTTCCCACTAGAGTTGGTTGTTAAAAAGAGCCTGGCACCTCCCTCCTCCCTCTGCTTCCTCTCTGGCCATGTGATCTCTGCACATGCCAGACCCCGCCCCCCCCCCCCCCCCCCCCGTGCCTTCTGCCCTGAGTAGAAGCAGTGTGAGGCCCTCACCAGATGCAGATGCCCAATCTTGAACTTTTCAGACATCAGGATCATGAGTCAAACAAATCTGTAAAAGAAAAAATAAATTACCCAGCCTCAAGTATTCCTTTACAGTAACACAAAACAGGCTAGGACCCCAGCACTCTGCTTGAACAATCTGATGCATAAACTGCCCCATTCATCTTACCATAGGACCCACATTACCACTGCACTGTCAGGAAACAATGTCTCATGAACATTTTCATGTCTCTTTACCATTAGGGCTTTGGGAGCAAAGATTGTTGGCCCCTTGGCTAAAAGATGTTTGAATGAATGGAAAACAAATCTGAAAAGTTAAAGATAGAGACCTCCAGAGATATTTAGAGACAACTCTCTGCGGGAGGTATTTGTTTACATTACACATGAAAATAGACCCAAGGACATTCACCTCCTTTCCCTAGAGAGGATGCCTTTACATTCCAGAACAAAGGTCACTCTCTCCATAGAGGAGGAGTGGTAAATATACCAGCTGCCTTCTATAACTTCCAAGATTCATAATTTCAGAAGTGTCTTCCTATGGTAAAAACATGTATATAAAAGGCACAATCTGACTCTCACTGTGTTGCCTTGTGGAGAGCCTGCATATAGGGTATCGGCACTAAGATTGCTATGTGAGTAAATAATTGGTCTGTGTTATGATCCAGAAAACTTGTGTTTTCTGACAGTATAAATATAAAAACTTAAGATGTACTTCTTAACTGCACAGAAACATGCTAAACTTTTATTTCTTCGATTTTCTTCAAACTAGCAGATCAATACTGATTTTACACATTTTCTGTTCAATTTCTATTATTTTCATTGCTCCATTACTTGGCTCTCACTCTTTTTGTCGTACCTATTCAAAAAATCTTCCATCTAGTGTCTAATATTTTTATCTTATAAACACTGCTGGAGTAAAACTCAAGAACGTGCTTAGTGTTGCCACTGAGAAAGAATGGCCCCCAACACCAAGGGGATACTTAGCACCATCTCATGGTCATTCCAGAAGTCTTTGGGCTGATCTCGTGATGATATTAGAGATGTGATGATTTGACAGGTCATTCAGCTTAGATGAGGTCAGGAAGGTGGAGCCCTCATGGTAAGATTAGTGTCCTTATAAGAAGAGTAAGAGACCAGAGAGCTTGTGCCATCACATCCAGCTAATTTAAAAAAAAAAAAAAAAAAAACTTTGTACAGACAGGGTCTTCTATGTTGCCCAGGCTGATCTTGAACTCCTGGCTACAAGTGATGCTCCCACCTCAGCCTCCCAAAACACTGAGATTACAGGCATGAGTCACCACACCAGGCTGCTGTTTATGCACACACACACACACACACACACACACATATTTTACAATTACTTTGTAATAGAATAACAAATGTTTAATTTTCTCTGAATTATTTTTTAATATTTGTCTGTTCTAAATATACTGTTAACACTACATGGCCTTAATGATAATATTTATTTATTCGTTTGTAAAATCTTGATTATTTTATAGTGAACCGGAAGACTTATTTATGTATTATGCTTCTGTATTTTTGATGCTAATTACTTTATGAAAATAGTTACTGTTTTACCCTGTTGCTAATTAGCTTACCAGAATTTGCTTATTATTTTGTAGTACATTTGACAGTTGATAAAAATTTTAAATACATTGCAGACTGATACAAAATTCAAACCTGGGATAATTCACATTTATCTCATAAAACATGAAATTGAATATAGCAATTAGTTTTAGAATCCAGAAAAAGAATATTAAATATTACAATATTATTCTAGATTATTGTTTTCACAAATACTGAATTTATTTCAATGTTCTAAATTTACTAACAAAAAAGAATGATATTAACCACCTATGTTCTATGTGTTGTCGAGGACAAAACTTGCTATTTTCAAACACAAGCATGTGCATCCAATAAATGATGATTGTGGTAAATAAAACATCTTTTTATTCTTCAAATTATCTTGATAATTAGAGGATATATCTGGAGATGAGCTTGGAAGTAAGGTCAGGAAAAATAAGTGAATGTCTAATAAAGTAGAAGACAATGGCAATCCTGGATATTCAAGAGCGAAAGGGAGAAAAAAAGAGTTCTGGACAGAAGAGATATGAAGAGAGAAAAAAAAAAAAAAAAGAATGTGTGAAAGGGACTGTTTGTGGGGAAAAAAAATTAAAAACTATTATAGTCAGCCGGGCGCGGTGGCTCACGCCTGTAATCCTAGCACTCTGGGAGGCCGAGGCGGGTGGATCGCTCAAGGTCAGGAGTTCGAGACCAGCCTGAGCAAGAGTGAGACCCCGTCTCTACTAAAAATAGAAAGAAATTATATGGACAACTAAAATATATATACACAAAAAATTAGCCGGGCATGGTGGCGCATGCCTGTAGTCCCAGCTACTCAGGAGGCTGAGGCAGTAGGATAGCTTAAGCCCAGGAGTTTGAGGTTGCTGTGAGCTAGACTGATGCCACGGCACTCACTCTAGCCCGGGCAATAGAGTGAGACTCTGTCTCAAAAAAAAAAAAAAAAAAAAAAACTATTATAGTGTTGGAGTATCCAGGAGCAATTTTTAAGTAGTTACTTTTAATATTTGAAACTGTTTCATTTTTATATTCTAAACTCCTTTCATTGATGCAAACCTGAAACAAGATCTAATACAAACATCAGTGCTTTGTGTAATTTTGTGTTTCTTTGAAAATTTATGGAATGGGCTAAAAATTCCATGTATGAGTGGATAAGATACAAATAAGGAAAAAAATATCATTCATAGAAAGGAGAGGGAATTTATTAAATGGAATAAATTGTACAAAGCAGAATCTCACAAAATTCAGAGCTCAAAGCAGAATTCAGAGCTCTAATTAAGAGGGTTTTATACTTCTTCAGATTTAACTTACTTTTCACAGGTCTGAAGGCAAAGATAACCCAGCTGACATCTGAGTTATACATGAATAAATATATTTGAATATGAAGTATACACTTTTAACTGCAATCATTTGTTCATTTATTTAATAATTAATTCAACAAATATCTACTGAGCATTTGCTGCGTGTTAGATACTGAGCTATATAGGTGGTGAATGAAAAGCTAATGAAAACAATACCCTTGCCCTCAAGATCTCACAGGGCAAGAAGCATGTAGAAAAATAGTTGCAATATGTGATAGGTGCTAAATTATAGACATGTACAAAGGCAAGAGAAGCTCAGAAGTGGAAATATCTAACTTGGAAAAATCAGAGTTTTTATAGTAATTAGCTTTTGAGCTAGATAATGAACAATTAGTAGGGATTCTATAAGAAAAGAAAGATATGAGGGGTAATCCAAGAAGAAAGAATAACCATGTGCAAATACACAGACGTAAAAAAAACAAAAACAAAAAAGTATGTTCAGGGGGACCTAAAGTTTACCACGACCAATGTAAGGGGTGCACTTGACACAGAAACAGGAGGTAACTCTGCAAAGCAGAGCTGCCCTATGGAAATGAACTGCAAGCCACTCAGACACATAATGTTAGTTTTCTAGAAGCCACATTTAAAAAATAAGAAGAAATGGTAAAATTAATTTTAATAATATATTTTAATCACTTAATATTCCCCAAATACTATCATTTCAACATGGAATCTGTATAAAAATCATTAATGAAAGATTTTTCATATTTTAAATGAAATCATTGCAATCTGACTGTAGTTTATACTTCACAACACATTTCAATTCTGACCAGCCACATATTAGTGCCCATTAGACATGGCATTAGTGATTGCCTCATTGGAAAGTGCAGCTCTAGTGTTAGGTTGTGAGTAGTGGATGGTATAATTTCTGAAGTAACGTAGAGATTCATTTTAAAGGAAAAAATATTCTCGGGAGTCTCTCATTGTGGAAAAATCATTTTTATTTTTGTTAATTTTTTATATGTTACTTAAATTTGTGCAAACATAAATATAGTTTTAAATTTCTCAAGCTTATAGTTCTTATACATTTATAAGATCCACACAAATGTACAATCATAAAACACATGCTGGCCGGGCACGGTGGCTCATGCCTGTAATCCTAGCACTCTGGGAGGCTGAGGCGGGTGGATTGCTCGGGGTCAGGAGTTCGAGACCAGCCTGAGCAAGAGCGAGACCCCATCTCTACTAAAAAAATAGAAAGAAATTACCTGGCCAACTAAAATATATATATATAGAAAAAATTAGCTGGGCATGGTGGCGCATGCCTGTAGTCTCAGCTACTCGGGAGGCCGAGGCAGTAGGATCGCTTGAGCCCAGGAGTCTGAGGTTGCTGTGAGCTAGGCTGATGCCATGGCACTCACTCTAGCCTGGGCAACAGAGTGAGACTCTGTCTCAAAAAATATATAAATAAATAAATAAATAAATAAAACACATGCTAATAATCAACATAAATACAATATAATGAAACTATATTTTGCTTAAGCTTAATGCTTGAAACATGAATAAAAACGTGGTTTCTCTGATAGTGTTCTTTTGAGTTCAACATATGTCACACACTGATTTAAACTACTATAAAACCTTTGGTGGTAAACCATGCATGATATTATTTATTCTTTCTAGGCAAGAATGGATCTTTTCTATATTGAGTTACCATTATTCTTTTATTTGTTAATCTGCAAATTATAATAGTTCAACATGGTGTCAATATGATTTTAAGAAACAAACTCAAGCAATGAATTTATTTGTCAGTCAGTTCCTGGTAGTGGGAGCAATTATTCAGATAGTCCATATATATTGAGTATTGCTGATTCTATCAAAATGAAAACACAAACAGAATATTTTTAAAATGTGATAGAGAAACTTTGATTCCTTGTGATTTAGTTTACAGATGCTCCTTCTCTAGAAATGTTGCTTTATGCTACATTAGAACATTTCAAAGATATCTAACAGGAAATAGAGAATGATTTAAAGTCCTTAGGGGGTTGCAAAATCAGCTTTTGATTTAAAGAAGAGAAGTGCCTATGAATGTAGACAGATTTTGTTCGTATGTGTAAGAAACTGATTTTAAACAAATGAAATTTTTGGTTGAGGAAACATAACGGAATTTAAGTATCCATGTAGGTGTTAGCTTATTCACTATGGGAGAGTAGCATTGTTAAAACATTCCCATTCAAGCCATTTTATATATATATATATATATATATATATATATATTTTGGAATTGCCTTCAAAATGGCTTAGAGTGGCATAGGGAAATCAATTCCATTACTTTATAATTCCTGAACTAAATTTATTACTAAATTATCTTCAAAAATGACTCACCTCCACTCCTAAGCATGGTCAGCAGAGCTGTGAAAATTTTGAATGGGCCCTTGGTCTCCCTGAGGTACTACTTTGAGAAAACAATAGTTGTAATATTCACCTGAATATACAAGATTGGGAGCACTTATTTTTCTTTATGCTTAACACAGTTTTGTAGCCATGATTTGTGTAGATCTTTTTTCAAATTCCTGAATCTTACTTAGTATTTTATAATATGTTATCGGTTACACCCTCAGTAAAATTAATCAGTTGATTACATTTGATTTTATATATTTTATTTGCTTGTAAAAAACTGAGGCATAAAAAACTATTCAGTAGTAGCTCTTATATTGATTCCCCTTGATAAATATTTATGATACAGAGTAAGATGATGCAGTCTTTTTGTGTACATATATATGAGCATAAATTTGACTTGGTGCACATCCATACAGAGATGATATATTAACCTTGTTTTGATTTTGAAAGTTATTTAGAAACTGTTACATATGTTATTAAATAAGATATTGACAAATTCACAGTGTCTGTGATAAAATGCTAAATATTACAAAGATCATGATTCCCTGAATATGATATTGATTACACATTCACATCTAAAACAATTTTCTCATCCATATCTTGAATTCTGTACTGAATACAAAATGCTCAATGTGCCAAAAAATTTAATAATATATCCATGTGTGTTTAATAAACTTTTAATTACTTAGTGTATTAATTTATTTTATGAAAACGAGAGTTCTATGTTCAAATAAGTTTAGGAAATTGTGGATTAAATCTAGTTAAATAGAATAATACTGAATATTTTTATGTATATAAAAATTTGCTTTGTGAATTTCAGATAGAAGGCTGTATCCTGCAGTTTTACAAAAGTTTTGACTAAGATATTACTTTATTTTTCTACAGGATCATATATCAAAAATGTTTTAAATTCCCATTTTTTTAACTTACAATATTATAGTCAGTTGCTGATATGAATGTTTATTGCATGGGTAGGAGATGTTCATCAATATTTCTAAAAATGTTTTTGTGTTCATATCAATGACATACATTAAATTAAATAGTGATATATTTGATTTTATGTCATTGTACAAATTCACGTTATAATTATCATCAAATGACCTAAAAATAAATATTAAATCCTTAGCAAAACACAAGGTCCAAATGATAAAATTAGTCTATTAATCATTGCTTGAGCAATGAATGCTTTCAGATTTAAACTATTGATTTTAATAGGTAAATAGATCTTTTTATAGTAATAAGATATTTTTTCCAGATACAATTATCTGTGACTGGGTTCATATTTTTTTATGTTGGCTTTCTAAATTGCCTACTTTTCTTGCACACTATATTTGTCTTGAATATGAAAGAACTGGACCATTCATCCATTCATTCAAGAAGTTTATATTAAAAGTCTACTTCCAAACTACTTCCAAGCATGTTGTAGGTGCTGAGCATAGACTAGGAAATGAAATCGAGTCATGATATTATGAAGTGGTGTTTTTTGCATATTATAGTCAATATGAGGTAAATAAATAACTCTAATAATTCTGATGTTGATCAATGCTTTGGAGAAAGATAAAGCAGAGAGGAGGACTAGGAAGTGCCAGGGTGGGGGATAGGGTTATGATGTTAAATAGGGTTAGTAAGGAAGTTGTTTATTATAAGGTAGAATTTGAGCAAAGTGCTGGAATAGATAAGAAAACAAGCATTCATCAATGTATTGGGAGATATTTCAAGCAGAAGAAAAAGAAAGCACAAAGGACCTCAGAAGGAAATTTGTCTATTCTCAATACATAGCAAGCATGAACTGAATGAGGGGAGAAGAGGTCAGAAAAGTAATAAAAAGGAAAACATATCATGGAGGGCCCTAAAGGCTGTTGTAAGAACCTTGGCTTTTATAGTAAGTGAGACGGGAAGCCATTGCAAGGTTTGGGCAGGGAAATAACATGATCTGACTTATTTTAAAGGAAACACTCTGAACTGTGTTTAAATAGGCAGTGGGGGAGAAAAGAAGAGCAGAAAGATGAGTTGGAAGCTATTGCAATAATCCAGGTAAGCAATAACAATGCTGTCAACCAGGGTGTTCACGGTGGAGACAGTATGAAATGGTCAGTTTCTGAGCATATTCGAAATTAGAGACAGTAGCATTTTCTGACAGACTGGCTGTGGGATGTGGCAACAAGGTTTTAGCTTAGTCACTTAGAAATATCTAGTTGACATTTATTAAAAAATCAACAAAACAACAACAACAAAAAACAAAGACTGAAGAAGGTAGAAGGGCAAGTGACAGATGACTATAAGACTTCTAAATGTAAATATGGAATTGGTAGTTGGAATTCTTAATGCAGACTTCAGAAGAGAGGTCTGAACTAGTGATATGTGTATAGGACTTGTCAGTATGGAGATAGGGCTTAAGGAAATAGGACTGAGTAAAATCCCCAAGCAAGAGAGTGAAGACAAGAAAAGAGGAGAAAGGATTAATCTCTAGAGTCCTCCAAATTGGCAAGATGTAAGAATGAAATACTAAGAAGATTACTGGAAAGAAATAGCCAGTAAGGTAGGAGGAAACTAAGAGAGTGGTCTAGAAGCAAAGTCAAGAGTATGTCAAGATAGGCCAAGTTAGACAAGAACTGAGAATTTGTAGTTGGTAGCTGACTTTCATAAGAATCATAAATGAAGTTGTGGAGACCACAGGCTGAATACAATGAGCTCCAGAGAAAATGGAAGAGGGAAAATTAGAGAACCAGTACAGAGAAGAAAACACTGAAAGGTTTTGTTGTATTAATAAATGTAGAGCTGGGAAATGGAGTATCCTCAGAAGGGCAGATAGAGCCAAAAAGTTTGTATTTTGATTTTATTTTTTAAATATAGTGAGAATTACAGATAATTGGTGTGCTACTGAAAGTAATTCAGTAGAGATTAATAAATAATGATGTAGCAGAATGAGAAAAGAATTGCTAAAGCCGTGTCTCTATTTAGATGAAAAAGAATAGGGTGAAGTGCATATGGGAAGGATTAATCTTAATTCACCCACAATGATAGAATGGAAGGAACTTGGAGCAGGCAGATTTGTTGCAGCTGGTGGAAATTCTTTCCTGATTGCTCCTTTTTTTCTCATTGAAATGGGAAACAAGTTTATCAGCTGGAAGTGATGACTGGGAGATAAAGGTAGAGGTCTGAAGAGAAAAAGAGAAAAAATAGCTTTCTGGGAACATGGGGTTTTAATTGGATTTAGGAAAATGCAGTTTGATTATTTGGCACCATTAAAGAGGACACTTGAAGTTAGTGAATATGAATTTAAAGTGAGACCTATTTACTATGGTTGGCTATTTTTATCCACGCATGTTCAGCTGTGTGGGTACAAGTGTGGAATAAGCAGGGAGTCGTATTTAATTAGAGATGGTGTTTTGCTAAGTGAGTATGATGAGGAATCAGGAGTAAGGAGTTAAAGATTAGTGATCAATTTCTCATGTGTTACATATCCATCTAGCAATTGTTTATTCTAATATTATTATTCTTTAAATAATATTGATGGTGAAAATGCAACTATATAAAGGTATATAAGGTAGAATAAACAAATTCACATAAAACCCACTCTGATTCTAGGTTTCAGAGGTAGCCACTATAAATAGTTTTATGTCTATCCTTCTAGACGTTTTCTATGAATACATAAACAGGTAGATTTTTTAAAACCAAATATTGCTTCACACAATTCATATGTTCTGGTACTTACTTTTTTCACTCAACAATATATCACAGGCACACACTTCCATGCTGGTACTTAGAGATCTACCTCATTCCACAAATACATAATATGCTATTGTTTTTGTGAGGCATAATTTATTTAAGTAATCACTTTTTGATTTAGGTTGTTTCCAGTTTTTGCTATTATGGATAATGCAAAAATGAACATCCTCATCCACAGAAGTTTATTAGTCCTTGTAATATTTCTCTAATGTAGATTACTTGAAGAAGAATTGCTTAGTCAAAGATTATGTACTATTTCATAGTTTCAGCTAACTAAAAAGAACATAATTTATACCTCTTCCACATTCTCAACACTAGATATGAAAATAATTCATTTAAGTACATATTTATTAAGTTTTGAAGCATCTGAACATCACTTTTTATTTTACATTTTAAAAACCGTGAAACATCTTAAATATATAAAAGATATATAAAAAACATGTAAGTACTGAGAACCCAGGTATAAAAGCAGCCTCATATAGCCATCTAATCTTTGACAAAGCAAAAACATACACCAGGGAAAAGAATCCTTATTCAATAAATGGTGCTGGGAAAACTGGATAGCCACATGTAGAAGACTAAACAGGATCCACACCTTTCACCTCTCACAAAAATTAACTCATAGTGGATAACAGAGTTAAACCTAAGGCATGAAACTATAAAAATTCTAGAAGAAAATGTTAGAAAAACTCTTACAGACATTGGCCTAGGCAAACAATTTATGAAGAAGTTTGAAACAATTTTAATAATTGACTATTATTATTGTAGGTATCTATTTTATTTATTTTGTTTTATGTCCTGTAAGAAATATAATTTCCATATGAATGTTATCACCCTGTATTTTCTCCTTCTTTTTCTCACCATAGGTAAACATTATCCTGAAGAATATTTTTCCATTTAACATATTATATATTCAATAGTTATATTTTTGTCTTCATTCTCCACTACCATATAAGTATCATTATGGCAAAGATTCATGTTTATTTTGGTCACTTTTGATCCCCAGTCCTAGAATGAGAATGGCACATGGTAGGTACTCAATAGATAATTGTCAGATGAATAATAAATAAATTAAAAAGGATATGTATTCTCATTCATGTCATATATTTACCACATACATATCCATAAAACAATAAAATATATTATTGTTTTGTATATTCTAGAAAAATTGTAAATGGAGTCATACTGTATATTTTCTTTTGCAAATTCTTTTTTGACTCAATATTAGGTTTTTGAAACCCTAAGTCATGTTTGATCTTATGATCTAATTAATTCACATAAAATCTTTGGTGCTATTACATTATCCATTCTCATTAGAATGACTTATCCATCCCCCTTACTAAGGGATAGTTAGGTATCCATTTATGTTATTTCTCAATTTTTCACTTATAAATTATGTAGCCAAAAATCAGAAAAATTGCCAGGCTACATGTAATTGTAGTAGTATTGCTAAATTCCTCTTTAATATTGTTGTATCAATTTATATCCCTCCAGAATTTTCACTTCTCTACACCTTCACCTACTCTCCTTATTATCCAAATTGTGCCAATCTGATGACACTGAAATTGTACATAATTATTGCTGTTTTATTACATATTTGCCTAATTAACTGTAAGAGTGAGAACCTTTCAAATTTGTGTTAGTCCTTTGTACACCCTCTCTTTTTTAGGGGCCTGTTTATTTTTCTTGTCCTTTTCTCTCAGATTGTTTCATTTTCATTATTGATTGGAAGTAGATCTCATATAGCAAATATATATGTGCACACACATATGTATGTATGTGTATATATACACACACATATGTATATACATACATGCACACACTCACACATTGGAAACTATTCTACTATCCAGGAATCAACAATCTGTATTGTTGAAATCACTTGTGATGCAATATGATCAATATTCTTCTTCACAGCTTTATCTGTCTTTGTAAAGTTATTTTTATTTACACTAGGACATAAAGGCATTGTATTTTGTATTTATCTAGAAGTTTTATGTTTGTAGTACATATCTATTATTGATAAATTCACAGATCCCTTAGTTTTTATGAACATAGTGAAAAGGGGATCTATCTTCACATTTTCTCTCAGTCAATTGTCCCAGAATGTGCTCTGATCAGTCCATCCTTTCTTAGAATTTGTAATCTTAACATCATATACACAGCACCCATATATTTCTCTATTAGATACCTGTTGCTGTAGTAACAGGATATCGCAGACTGAGTGGTTTAAAAGAATACAAATTTATTGTCTTGGAGTTCTGGAGTCTAATCCCCAAATCAGTTTCACCATCTAAAGTCAAGGTGATAGCAGGCTGGTTCCTTGAGGATCTGATAGGAGAATCCATTTATTTGCCTTTTTCAGGTTTTGTGGCTGGCTGTATTCTTTGACTTGTGGCCTTTTCTTCCATCTTCAAAGCACAATATTCCAATCTCTACTTCTATCATTGCATCACCTTCTCTTCTGTAGTAAAATAGCCCCTGCGTCCCTCATATACAGACATGGTGTATACATTTAGGACCCACCTGGATAATCCAAGACAATCTCCCCATCTCAAGATCTGTTATTTGATTAATTCTGCAAAGCCCTTTAACATAAGAAAGTGTTCATAGATTCCAGGAATTAGGACTTGTTTAATTTTTCTTGAAATGTCTTCTTCTAGTTTTGAAATCAAAGTAACAATTATTTGGATATATTTTTCTTTCTTTACAAATGTTTAAAACAGTTTGAATAAGACACATGCTATCTATTTCTAAAAGACTTTGAAATACTTCCTTATAAAAAGGCTAGATTTAGATAATCTTAAAATTTATATTGGGGAGGTAGGTAAGAAAGGGTAAAAGAGATTTTAAACTAATGATTCAATTTCCTTAATGGCATAGGACTACTGAGATTTTTTTATAGCTTTTCAATGTTTTTTCACTATTCTGTTCTATTTTCCATCTTTCTGTATTGTATTCTGGCTAATTAGTCCAATGACAGTTCTTCAATTCTTTTTTCAACTATTTATAATTTACAGTACAGAATGGGAGAAAATATTTTCATTCTATGCATTCGATAAAGGGCTGATAACAAGAATCTATATAGAACTTAAGAAAATTAATAAGAAAAAAATCAAACAACCCCATCAACAAAAAAACAAAGGACACGAACAGAAACTTTTCAAAAGAAGACAGAATAATGGCCAGTAAACATATAAAAAATGCTCAATATCTCTAATCGTTAGGGAATTGCATATTAAAACCAAAATGAGATATCACCTAACTCCAATGAGAATGGCCTTTATCAAAATGTCCCAAAACAAGAAATGCTGGTGTGGATGTGGAGAGATAGAAACACTCTTGCACTGCTGTTGGGACTGCAAATTAGTACAACCCCAGTGGAAAGTGATTTGGAGATATCTCAAAGAGCTAAAAATAGAAATACCATTTGATCCAGCAATTCCACTACTAGGCATGTACCCAAAGGAAGAAAAGACATTCTATAATAAAGACATCTGTACTTGAATGTTTATGGCAGTACAATTCACAATTGCAAAGATATGGAAACAACCCAAGTGCCCATCAATACATGAGTGGATTAATAAAATGTGGTATATGTATACCATGGAATACTACTCAACTACAAAAAACAATGGTGAACTAGCACCTCTTATATTATCCTGGACAGAGCTTGAGCCCATTCTTCAAAGGGAGGTATCACAAGAATGGAAAAACAAGCACCACATGTAGTCGCCATCAAATTGGTACTAACTGATCAACATTAAGGTGCTCACATGACAGTAGTAGTCATTGGGTGCTGGTCAGGTGAGGGTGGGTTGGGGGGATAAACTCACAACTAATGGATGTGGAGCACACTGTATGGGGGGAGGGCACACTTGTAGCCCTGGCTTGGGCAGGACAAAGGCATTATATGTAACCAAAATGTTTGTACCCCCATAACATTCCAAAATTATTAAAAAACAAATATACATTAAGTTTGTTTTTTAATTTTACTATCTATATAGTTTTATTTGTAATTGTTCTGAGTCTTTCAGAAATCTCCCTGATAGTGTGTCTCTCTCCTAAGCATTCAAGTATTCTTTATGAATGAAATAATATTAAAAATACTTATTCTATGTTCTATTTCAGATTGTTATTAGGTTACACAGAGTATGCTACTCTGTAACTGATGCTTTTCCTGCTTCTAAGTAGATTTCTTTTATTGTGTTTTCTCTTTTTTGGCATGTGTGAGTTGATTTTTTAGAGGACTCTTTTGTTGTTCAGTTGTTTTGTTTTTCTGTGGGTGTCCATACCTGGATTATGGGATATCACTTTAGAGTGGTTTTGCATGTTTATCCCAGTATTTTCAAATATATTACCTGTTGTATTAGATTTCTCTAGATGAGCAGAACCAATAGGATGTATATATATAAATATATTTATTTTAAGGAATTGGCTCATATGACTGTGGAAGTGGGAAGTTCAAAATCTGGACGATTGGTGAGCAGGCTGGAAACCCAGGAAAGAGTTGCAGTTCAAATCTTAAGACAGCCCCTGGCAGAATTCCCTCTTCTTTGAGGGAGGTCAGCCTTTTTCTTAATTAGATGAGGCCTACCTATGTAATGGAGGGCAATCTGATTTACTCAAAGTCTACTATTTTAAATGTTAATCTCATTCAAAAAATTCCTTTATAGATACATCTGTGAAGTTTGTTCCAATATCTGATTCCATGACCTAGCCGAGACAACACATAAAATTAGCAATCGCACCTTCCTAGAACAAAATTATACATTGATTTCTTACACTGGAGAATTTCTAGACCTTGTAAGTTACTGTCAAAGCTTAGCCCCCAGCTGGAAATGGCACTGGCAGAGCTACCAGCTGTCAAATTCTCAATAAAAAGATATAGAGTTCTTTGGTAACCTCCTTCCTCTGTGGATGTTGTTGCCTTTCTAATCAAGTCATATACTGACTTAAAGTTCTTCAAGTGTTGGCTACATTTCTAACTCTCAAGCTTTCACAGATTTATGGCCTACTAATCTACCTGTCTGAAGTTAAAACTAATCCTCTAGCTTCCCTAGATCAATATATGCTTCCCCAGGTAATGAGAGCATCTGCTTACATTATTACCATTCTACTTTTCTGTTCTCTTTTCTCTTTCCTATGTTTTTCTTGCTCCTTTTCCTACCCAACATTTTTTTTTTCTCTTTTTTTAGTTCAATCCCTACTTGAACAGTTTTTAAAATAGTTTTTTTTGTTTTTGTTTTTGTTTTTTTTTTAGTATTATTTTTAGAGACAGGGTCTCTCTTTGTTGCCTAAGCTGGAGTGCAGCAGTGCAATCAATCATAGCTCACAGAAGCCTCAAACTCCTGAGCTCAATTGATCCTCAATCGTGGAGACACCCTCCACAATGCCTAGCTAAATTTGAAATTTTTTTTGTAGAGATAGCATTTCCCTATGTTGACCAGGCTGGTCTCAAACTCCAGGCCTTAAGCAATCCTTCCTCCTTGGCCCCCTAAAGTGGTGGGATTACAGGCCTGAGCTACCATGCTAGGCCCTCCTCCTCTTATTCTTCTTTATGAACTAATTTAGGATTGTATAATAATTTTATCTTCAATTCCCAGATGCTTTTAGGGGGCAAGATTTTTAACAAATATTAATAATTCATGTTTAGAAGACAAAACATCTTTTTAATAACTTATAAATATATTTTTAATCTTTTAGGTTATTAAGTATGAAATGTCCAATTTCCTTAAGTGCTAAGTTTGACAGTTGATATTGCTGACATTTTACTTTGACACTTCTTGTTTTATTTTTATTGTGAAGGTACATGCTCCGTCTTTCAAATGCACATTTTTGACTTGTGATTATCATTTACTTTTTTTAGAATAATTTTTGTGAAACCATATATAAGTCAAAAATTCGTATTATTTTTGAATATAAGTTCCCTCATGGAACCAGTGCAGTGCAGACAGCTTAAAATATCAACAAAGTGTTTGGAAAGGGTGTGGCTAACGAACACACAGTACATCAATGGTTCAAGAAGTTCCATTCTGATGATTTCAGTTGTGAAAGTGAACCGTGTAGGTGACCTGAGACAAAGGTGGATAATGATCAGGTGAAAGCTGCAGTGGAAGTGAATCCATCTCAATCTACACATGAATTAACAGCAAGGTTTGACGTTACTATTCCAACAATATTGGACCATTTGAAACAAATGGGCAAGGTAAAGAAGGTGGATAGATGGATTCTACATGAATTAAATGAGCACCAGAAGAGAAATCATCTCGAAGCTTGCTTTTCTTTGCAGTCACAACATAAAGGTGAACCATTGTTACACTGTATTTTTTTTTTATTTTTTTACTATTTCCTTTTTTTATTTTCATTTTTTTAAATTTCAGGATATTATAAGAGTACAAACATTTTGGTTACATTATTATTAAACTTTGGTATATTTATACACTGTATTGTTTGTGATGAAAAATGGATTCTTTTTTGACAATTGCAAGAGTTCAGCACAATGGCTAGATAAAGATGAAGTGCTGAAACATCATCCAAATCTGAATATTCATTAAAAAAGCTAATGGTGTCTGTTTGGTGGTCTAGTTGTGGTATTAGCCACTATAGCTTCATGAAATCTGGAAAATTGATTAAAGCAGATGTCTACTGCAACCAATTGGATGAAATGATGAGGATACTTGCAATTAAGCAGCCGAGATTGGTCAAAAGAGACAGGCCAATCCTCTTGCAAGAAAATGCTGGACCATATGTAACACAAACAACCATGCTTAAACTACAGAAGCTGGATTTGGAAACTCTCTGTCATCCACTGTATTCACCAGACCTTGCACCAGCTAACTACCACTTCTTCCAGGCTTTGGACCACTTCTTGTGAGCAAAATATTCAATTCTCAATGAGCTGTTGATAATGCCTTTTGTGATTGCATTGCCACTCACTCTCCAGTCTTCTTCACTGCTGGCATAACCAAGCTGCTTTTAAGATGGCAAAACTATGCCAGTAGTGTAGGTGCATACTTTGATTAATTGTACTGCTTCTTGTTTGAGAATAAACTACACTTTTGATTCGAAATCAAACATTTTATATTTAATTACCTAATATTTACATATATTTAATATATTTCTTTTACTTCTTGCTCTCTCTCTCGACACTGCTATTAATATTGTGCTCATTTATTATTGAGTCTTAAATTTTATTCTTATTGATTTAATGAGGTTTTAGCATATTTGGAACATTAAGGAGACGTTTATTGCTCACTTTATTCTCTGTATATTTTATCCAGTTTAATGTTTGTCCTTTAAAATTGTATATATTTTAACTGTTTTTTAAAAGTTATATAATCACATTTATGAGCTATGTTTTTTTCCTATGTGCTTTTCAATTTTCTGTTTTGATTATAAAGGATTTCCCAAATTCTAAACTATGCAACTAAAATAAAATAACTTTTAATTTTAGGTGTTCTGTGTTTTTTTGTTTATATTTAAATCTTTAAACACATGGGGTTTATTTTGGCTTAAAGAGTAAATTTGGTATCCAAGTTTATTTTCTCACCAACAATTAGGTAGTTATTCTCAGACTCATTTTAAGTAATCTACCTCTTCCCTACTCAGCATATTAATGTTACAGATGAAGGAACTCAGCCAGAGTATGACTTACCTATTGTTATAGGTAATTAATCATGAAAATTGTACCTAAATTGACATCTCTATACAAAATTCAGTTCTCTAATGACTTAACTATTCTTTGATTTCTGTTAGCCTAGTAAAAATTATATTATCATCCATAAGATCCTTGATATAGCCAATTTTTTGTTAAAGGTATTCAAGTTTTTTCTGTTAATGTCTGTTAATGTCTAGAATGTTTAAGAGTGGGTTTGTGTGTGTTTGAAAATTAATTCTCTCAATGAAAGGTATCATAAAAATTGATAAGAATAAGACCTTTACTGAGTAGCAGCAGAGCTATGGCCATAATAAGTGAGTGTAGACTAAAACAAAGCAAATGACATTAAAAAATGTGAACATATGTAGGGAAACTTTAATTGGTGTTTGTTCATAACATGAACTTTTTGTAGCTTTAAAAAACTTGAGTTTGTGGTAATGGGATATAAAAATTCAACTAATTATTTTAACACGCATACTCAAATATGCGAGTGCATCTTGCTCTAAATATAGAAAAATTTGTTGTCCTAAATGTCTTTCTATTAACTGATTATTCAAAGTCATGAAAATACCCCTGAAAAATGAATAAAGGAAATATTCATCTGTATAAACATGCATAACAGAATTTTTGCTCAATAAGTGATTACTGAATTAAGGCAAAAGAAATCTGTGCATATGTGTGTGTTCATTATGCTGCCATGACTATTTTAAATCAATTCATTAGCACATATTTGAGGTATATGTAAGGAACCTTCAAACATTATTTCTGTTCTGAAATAATCTAATTTTTATCTGAGGAATTAATAGAGTGACACACAGAAGTTAATAATACTAGTGCACATTATGATTCAAATATGTAGAAAAGAAAATAAAGTTATGAATATTGAGAGAAGAATGGAGCATGTGATCAAACATGATGGGGTGAAATTGACATCTGTGTGATTATTTTGCCCTTTTAAAATATTATAACTTAATATTCTAATTGATGCATGGACTTGTGGACATAAGTACGATACTTTATGATTAAACAAAGCAAGTGATATATATATATATGTATGTGCGTGTATATATGTATATCATAAACAACAGAACACAAAAGCAAAGAATTTATGGGCTTCTATTCATGCACATATAGGCACTAATAATAAAATATTAAATTTAATCTCCATGGAAAAATATGAAAAATTAAAATGAGGCAAAATTCAGACAGAATAGAAGTGGAAAAGCCAGAAGCATCCTCAAGGCAGTTAAACAGTAGTGCCTATTACCCAGCTGCTATTAAGATACAAAAGTCAGTATAATATTGACTTTCTGTAAAGAGAAGCCTCTGTTTTTTTCTTTTTGAGAAGAGTGTTAAATTCAATTTTTACACTTTAATCTTAACAGCATAAGTTTATAGAATATACTCTTAATGAAAATATTTTTATAAATTTGAAAATAAAAGATACAAATACTTTATATAGAATTATCCTGCCCAAGTTCCATTTATGCTACAATATTCAAACCAATAGGGTCTGTTACTTTGAAACTCAAATACACAGACCATTTTTTAACATTTCAACAAAATGTATGAATATTTAATACATTTAATAGCATTTATTAGTATGCTTTATAATGGAAATTATGATAGAGTATTATAAAATACTATCAAGTATCTACAGCTTAAGTAAATAACTTCTTGAATTGACAATATCAAATTGAATTCATTTAAAAAGTTAATGATTAATTCATGTACATTTTTATATTGGTCTTTGAGTTGAGATTCATGTTTCCGGTGCTTTTTAACTTGATAGGAGCTTTCATTTCTTTAATAACACATTAAATAAGATTTCTGCCGCTTCAAAATTAGACCTGATTCTGCCATTTTGAATTCATTCTTTTTATTATCCATATGTATTTAGTATAACTAGCTAATATAACTAGTTCTAACTGCCAGAATTATCATGCAATAATACATAAAATCATTGCATTGTTTTCTATTCTTATAAATGTCACTTCAGCAATCAAAATGTCCATATATTTTATTGAAGCACCTTGTTTCTTTCTACACTACTGCTTGCTAATAACATGAGTTGTGACTATCTAAGAATTTTCAGAGCAATTTAGCACAAAGTATGGCTATGAATATCAAAAGTGATATTTAGGATAATTTCTAAAAATACAGTGAAAAATATTATAGATAAGAGTTAGGTAGGATATTCACTATCCTTTCCTGAATTTTTCTACATATAAAATCATTGATTTTATATATATGAATACTTACAATTTTTTTCTCACTGTCCCTCAGTTGTCTAGAGGGCACAATTAATACAGAATACATAATAATTCAATATTAATTAAAACATTTTGTTCTCAGTGAAGTTTTCTCTGGTCAGTGAAATCTTCCCTAACCATCTTATGTAATAATACGACCACTGTAACAATTAATCTCTCCCCTTACTTTATTTTTCTTGTTAACTCTTATCATCATATAACATTATACAATTTGTTTAACGACCATGATCATTGTCTGTTTCCTCCCAGTAGAAAGTAAGCTCCATGAAGGCAAAAATATTTCCCTCCATTTTTAAAATGCTTGTCTATAATTCTAGTGTTTGGCAAATTAAGCCACTAATATTTGCTTTCTTAGTAAATAAATGACAAAGAAAATACAGCTAGAAAACTTATGAAAAAACAGGTACTAGGGTCAAAAAACTGTAATTTTTAAAATTTTTCTTCCATAAAATTTGTTTGTTTTGTGAACAATTTTATGAATTTTGATAAATGATAGTGTTTTGTAACCACAACTGTAATAAATACGCACCAAGCCAAAATATTTCCTTCTTTGTAGTTGATCATTCCCCTTACTCTTAACTCCTAGCAACCATTGAAATGTTCTCTATTCTTATGCCTTTTCCAGAATGGCATAAAAATAGACTCACATGGTTTATAGTCTTTCTAGTCTAGCCTTATTTCACTTATCATCATGTGTTTGTAGTTTACACATGTTATGTGTAATGATAGTTCATTACCATTTATTGTTGAGTAGTGTTTCATCATATGGATGTGCCATAGTGTGTTTACATTTTCACTAGTTGAAGAAAGATTGGGTTGTATCCAATTTTTGACAATTAAGAATAAAGCCACCATAAACATTCATTTGCAAGTTATTTCTCTAAGGTGTATATATACAGTAAAAATTACTGGGCCATATATGATTAACGTATGTTTAACTTTGTGAGAATCTACTCAACTCCTTTCTAAGGAGGCTATACTAGTTTGCATTCCCACTAACAATGTGTGAGAGTTTTATTTGCTCTGCATTTTCACCCATATTTTTATTATCAGTTTCAGTATTGTTACTGTCATTGCTTAATTTTTTGTTATTTTTTTGTTTTGATAGAACTTCAATTTTTCAATTTTTTTTGATGCATCATGCTTTTTGTGTTACCTGTAAGAACAGTTTGCTTAAAACATGGCCACAAATATTTTCTCTTATGTTTACTCACTCATAAAAGTTTTAGATTTTATATTTAAGTCTATGGTTTATTTGGAGTTCATTTCTGTATAAAACATGAGGTGTGGGTAGAGATTCAATTTTTTTGTTTTTGCACACAAATGTCCAATTGTTCCAGTACATTTGTTGAAAAAACTATCCTTTCACCTTTAAATTACCATTTCACCTTTGTGTGAAATCCATTGATCATATCTGTCGGGTCTATTTCAGGGCTCTCCATTCTGTTCCATTGATCTATATGTCTATTCTTTTGACAATACCACACTGTCCTGGTTACTGTAGCTTAACAGTAAGTCTTAAAATCAGATAGTGTGAATTCTTCATTATTTTCTTTTTTGTATAAATTTTAGAATCTTATTTTTGATAGCTATGAAAAATCCACTGAGATTTGGATTTGGATTATATTGATACATAGGTGATTTTGCAGTCTGACATTACTCTTACGTCTTCCAATCATAACTTAATGTAGCTCTTCATTAATTTAGGTTTTCCTTGATTTCTTTCATCTGTGTTTTGTAGTTTTTAACATTCATATCCAGGCCACATTTTGTAAGGTTTATGTCTAAGCACTGCATTTTTTGTGTGCTCTTATAAATGATTTATAAAAAATTGTTTTTAAATTTTTTTTTCAAATATTATTTTAAAACAGAAAAGATTTTTAGTACTGACCTTGTATCCTGCTATCTTGCTAAATTTATCAGCTATAGGAGATTTTGGTATAGATGCCATATGAAATTTACCATTTACATGGTTTCATTGCAAATAGATACAGTTTTATTCTCTTGTTCCTCCTCTATTACATTAATTTCTTTTAATTTCCCTGCTTCACTGTCTAGGACTTCCAGCACAATACTGAATAGGTGTGGAGAACTATTTTGCTATAATTTTAATATTTTTCTCATTACTCTTTAGATTTAATAATTTTTACTCATCTTTCTTCAGGTACACCAAATTTTTTTTTTTTTTTGTCATCTCTATTCTGCTACTGAGGCCATCTAGCATTTTTTATATTCCAGATACTGTAAATTTACTTTCTAAAACTTCTATTTAGACCTTTTCCATGATTTCTACTTCTCTGCTATGAACCACTTTCCATTCATTTTAAGAATGTTTATCCTCATCTCATGGACTATGTTTCAAAAGTTTCTATGAGCTCTTTGTGTGATAATACCGTCATCATGACTATCTTGGGGTTGACATCTAATTGTCTTTTTCCTAGTTTGTAAGCTTTTCCTTTTTTATGGTATTTTATTATTTTGAATTATACCTGGCCATTTTGAATATTGTATTGTGGGATTCTGGGTCTTCCTTAAATCCTCTGGAGAATGTTGTTTGTTGTAAACATTGTTGTTGCTTTAGAAAGCAATTTACATGTTAGGTTCAGACTGAAAGTTCTCTCTCACCTTCTGTAGGCAGTGGCTCCAATGTCATTGTACCTTCAAATGTTGATATACTATTTTTGTCTGCCCATATCTGACTAAGGAGATCTAGGGCTAAAATATTTGATTGCTGATTTATGTTGTAGTTCACTTTTCAATATTTCACTCTGCCTTATTGGGTGTGTTACATATATGTTGATGTTCAGGATAAGCCCAAGCTCATGTATTTGTTTATGTGCAGAATTAGGGATCTGCTTCTCTAGCTCTGTCTTCTGTAATATTTTCTCCCCAACTTCCAGTTTTGAAGAACTTCATTTCCCAGACCCAATGGATGGCAAATTAGTTTCTCTCAGAATTTTAGTCTCTGTGCTGTCACATAATTCCACAGGACAAGTCCATCCTTAGGGTGAATGTCGAATAATTAAGAGAGAACAAAATAATGAGGACTCTGGGATCTCAAAGTCCTCTTTTTCTACTCTTCTGTCCAGAGGGGTTTTCCCTAGGAGATTTTGCTCTCTTCCCATTGTGCAGTTCTGCAATTCAGACTGCCCAAAGCCAGGTGATAAAGAATGAAAACAACAGCAAAAAACTTACCTCCCTGTCAATCATTCTTTGGGTTTTGATTTTTCACTCAATCTGAAAGCTATTGTTTACTTTTCAGAGCACTTGTGTGGTTACTTTTTGTATTCTTTCTAGATTTTTAATTGCAATCAGTGAGGGGAGATGAGCTGTAGTGGGTTTGCTCCATCTTAGCCCGTAAGTCAAAAAATGCAGATTTAACTCTACCAATTCCCAGGTTTTACTTAATATCCTAAGAGAAGGAAATCTTGTGAATTTCAGTTATAAATGATAGAAACATTTAATATATTTTTAAATGTTCATATATATACATATATACGCAAAATTTGTGGTTTATCTGATGTATACTAGAACCTATTAAAGAGTTGTGGAAAAGGTGAAAATTGGGCATTAATAATAAGTGCCCTAATGTAAGATGAGAACCATGAGGTTAAGAATATCCAGAGAGTTTCTTAATGTCACTTATCTAGAAAGAGAGGGAGAGCAGAATTTAAAACCAAGACTTTCTGTTTACGAATCTAGGTTCATAAACACTATGCAATATACATTAAGAATTTTTTCCTTATTTACACCTTTAATATAATATTTAATGATTATTCTCATGATATCATTATCTAAGAATTTATGATTTTTTTTAGAAGGTTCGAGAAAAGAAATGTTAGGATAGCCAATCATTCATTCAGTCTTTCATTCTCAAATACTTTTGGGGCAGTATGTTTATGATTCACATGTTAATGCCAATAATAAGCCATGAATTCTGTCCTCATGAAGCTCATATTGTAATATAAAAATGAATTTGTAAATCAACACACAATTATAAGACATTGTGATTAGTGCTATGGCAAAGTTAGGTGTAAAGTTATGAAGTAGCACCAAGGTACAGGTTATTCTACCAGGGTAGAAAAAGACAATTAGAGAAGATTTTACTAGGACATTGGCCTTCAAGAATAAAAATGAAAACAGACAGGGAGCCGCAGGTCATACTATGTAGAAGGTCCAGCAGGCACAATAGCATGAAAGAGGTTATAAAGGATCAACATCATCTCTATTTTCATGGCAAGAAAAAGAGATATTGGCCGGGCGCGGTGGCTCACGCCTGTAATCCTAGCACTCTGGGAGGCCGAGGCGGGTGGATTGCTCAAGGTCAGGAGTTCGAGACCAGCCTGAGCGAGACCCCGTCTCTACTAAAAATAGAAAGACATTATATGGACAACTAAAAATCTATATAGAAAAAATTAGCCGGGCATAGTGGCGCATGCCTGTAGTCCCAGCTACTCGGGAGGCTGAGGCAGTAGGATCGCTTAAGCCGAGGAGTCTGAGGTTGCTGTGAGCTAAGCTGACGCCACGGCACTCACTCTAGCCTGGGCAACAAAGTGAGACTCTGTCTCAACAAAAAAAAAAAAAAAAAAAAAAAAAAAAAGAAAAAGAGATAAGTGACTATATTGTATTAACAAAATTGATTGTTACTACATTACCTGGGTTAGGTCCATAAAGGCATTATTTTTTAATAAATTTCATTGCCTGTTTTAGCTAAAATGGCATCATGATCATTTATCTGAACTCCTTTCCATTATAAAACAGTGGCTTAATATCTAAACTTTATATACTTTCCTGACAATCATGAGAAACTCAAATGTGTCCTGACTTCCAGCCCAGAGCTTTCTCTGCTACATATTTTTATTCATTTATTTATTTTTGGCCATGTTAAACTTCCAAAAAGAAAGTCAAGAAGGAAAAACCTTAGAACTATTATCATATTAATTAATATGTTTATTCAGATTTTGAACATGGAATAATAGGGTTGGGTTCGATTTTCATTTGAAGGGTTTGACAGGATTTGCTAGCGCTGTTGCCTTGAATATGAAACCACATACTTATCCTTCAATCCCAGGCAATGAAAAACTGTGACTAAAGGATTTAACTAGCTATTTCCAATGGAATTAATAGGTAGCTCATCAGAATAAATATACTTAGGTTTTAATATAAAGGCTCCATTTTTATTATCCTCTATAGTTTTGAAAATTCTAACTTGGCTTCCCTCTCTTTCTTGTTATGCAGCTGACTGTATATTTACCCCCTTAAAAATCCTTGGCCATTTCCCTGAAGGGGATAGAGTCAGTGGACTGAATAGGATTAGCATCAAAAGTCACCACTGCTTTCCCAAGCAGAGTTTAAAAATAGGATCATTGAATAATAAAGGATTTAAGTCTCAACCGAGCAGGATGTAGAAGGAAATTATTTGGATTTAAACCAATAGAGATTAGAGTGTGATTAGAGACTACCATGTCCCTTATATCAGATTGAGAGACTTGAAAGAGAAAACGTACAGGGAGAAAAAAAAAGTCAGGTCACAAAAAAAAAAGTAAGGTCTCCCCCTGCTTCCCTAAATCATTCACAGAAAGATCACTTTTTACCTATATATTTCTGAGTCTGAGAGTACTGACTGAAATGAACATAAAGAGGTGAAGCTCTAGCAATGTAACAGTGTAGGATTTAATGAAAATTACCTTTGGAAAATAGTCAATATAGGAATCAAGGAACCAAGACAGGTAACCAATAATAATAACTTTTATATAGATCTTTTTCTCTTAAAGAATCCCAAAACAATTTCCAAGAAGGAAAATGCATCATACACAGCTGAAATCCATCCACCCCTAGAGTGAGGCTTTTATATTAAATATAGAATTCTTGGCAAGGACAAACAAGAGAGAAAAATTTTTCCTTCAATATGAGCCTAGTTTACATTGCTTAATCAGAGCTTTGATAAAAGAAAAAGTTCCACTTTTGTACTGCTAAGTTATTTTGGAGGAAGAAAACATATAAAAGCACTTTAAAAATGTTTCCCAATGAAAGTGAAGTAGGTTTCTATTTATTTTATTAACAGAATTTATTAAGAAGGCAATTAGTGATGAGGCAAAATCACATAGCATGAACTATTTAAGTATCAGCAAGGGTATGTAAAAAATAATCATTTTTAAATTGCAAAACATTTTACTTATATAATTTCATAACTTCAAAATAATTCTAGAAATGTACTTTATACAATATTTTGTTTCCTTTATGAAGATAATAATGATTCTTTGAAAGGGAACCTATTAAAAATCTATTTGAAAAACCTAGGACATGAAGAATTCTTGTACTTTTTCAAAATGTACATTAACTTAAAGTGATGTATGGACATATATTTTTTTCTTATTTAAAATGCCACTTTTTCTTAAATCTGTAGAAAATTTCAGAGCACCAACAAGAATATAACCTTTTTCCATATGGTTAAAAATTCTGATGTGGCCAGGTGTCTGTCATGGTTTTGTTGTCGTGGTTACCTGTCTTTATTTTAGTGAATTTCTATTACAGACCTATAGATTTAATTTTGAGTTAGGAATGAAATAGGGAATATGATTTAGAATGCTATATACATTAACTTTTATATAAAGGCAGGAATAAAAGATAGCCCTTTTCCTTTATTAGGGTAATTATTCTGTGTTTATTTAATTACAAATAGTTTCAGTTTTTACCATAGGACTGTGAAAGCGTTAATAAATATAATTGACAAAAATTTACTGAAATGTAGTAAGGTAATTAATATTACTCTGAAATTTAAATAGAGTCTGTATCTTGCCAACTCTGTTAGCTTAATCATATTTGTTATAATGTATATGTAACTTAAAAAACTAGATTGATTGATCATGTACCTAGATTAATTATTTTGAATGGTAACCCCACGTGGATAGTTGGGTACTTTC
The DNA here is from genome assembly GCF_041146395.1 of Eulemur rufifrons. Taxonomy (NCBI): domain Eukaryota; kingdom Metazoa; phylum Chordata; class Mammalia; order Primates; family Lemuridae; genus Eulemur; species Eulemur rufifrons. The sequence goes on from NC_090989.1 coordinate 37,373,661, forward strand.
TGTATATGCACATGCATGTGTATGTATGTGGATGTGTGTCTGTGTGTGTGTGTATGTACACACACACACACACACATACATACATCATTCAGAGATAATTTAGTAATGTAGTTAGGTCCAGAGTTCATGAGAATCCTCAACAGGAGTCTTGAATCATGATGTTGTTCACAACCAAGATTAGCATTTTTCTTTCATTGTTTACAAGTTTCAATATAAAATACATATTTTCTTAATAATTCAGTAAGTAGTTCTAAATATGAATCTCTACTCCATGCTGTTAATCTTTCATAGAATGCTACTTCACTCTAAGAAGAAAACTTTATTGCTATCATGATATGTTAAGTGTCCTGAAATTAAGGGGAATTTTTTACAATGACATGAAAACCAAATCCTACACTGGAAATATCTGTTCATTAATCTATTATTTCATTGGATAACAGCCTAATATAATAGAAAGAGGAAGATGAACTGTGCTTAGAACAGTGCGTCAAACATAGTAAAACCGCCAATAATTGCTGGTAAATGTTATTATTTCTATTTGTCTTAGATTTTTTTCAGGTTTTTTAAAATTTTTCAATTAGGGGTAATGCTTAAATCATTGGATATCTTTTGGAACAAATATTAATGTATGAGTTATGCTTCTCAGATTTCTTGAACGACATTAACTGACATATAGTAATAAGGTAGTTATGGTTTGATAAAGGCTACTAATATTGTTATTACTCTGGACGGAGGGAGGCATTTTTAGTGGAAATTTAATGTATTGGATTTGAGCACGATGATAAGGAATGGCGATAATGTGTGATGTGGAGGGTATATGCACACAAAGCCTAGGAATATATGTTTGAACACAGGGAGAAGTTGTCAGCATTGACAGGGAATTATGATGGATAAAAATATTAAATTAGCTGTAAAAGCAGATGATAGGATAAGGCAAAATTATGGTAAGCCCTATAAGTCAGGTAAGCAGCTTAGGTTTTTCTATATTTTATTTAAATTCTATTTTGTCAGAGGTAATCTTTCCTTGTAAAATATCACATTGCTTTTTAGAAAGTAAAATTTTCAAATGTTTTGAGGATTGAATTGATTGGAAGAAAAATCACCACAGAGAATTAAAGGCTCTAAAGATTACAAAGAAAACAATATATTCAAAAACAAAAGGAAGCTTAGGATCTGTACAGGTAAGGAGCCTTATATGGTATGCAAACTATTTCATTTTACATTTGCAGCAAGAAAGAATAAATGCATTTCAAAACACAGAGATTTAGTAGGTTGTATGTAATCAAATCAGCTATTATGTATTTTAAAATGTTTCAGACACACGTCATTAGAAAAGGAGAGAAATCATTGTTTGTCAGACATTGAATAAAAAGTGTGCCAAAAACTTTTGCCTACTTGGGATATTTGCTATTCTCCTAAATTCTGGGGCTGGTTATTTTGATTAATGTTGAGAAGCTGTGGAAATGACTTCCCTAGAAATCTTGACTAGGCTAGAAACCCATCTGTCTTACATGGCTTAGTTGTAGTCCTGCCTGGAGGCAAAGGATAGATAACCTGAAATTTAAGAGACCCAAAGGAGAGGATTAAGTCACTAGATTAGTGGTGACCATATGCTCTTTCGAAGGTTCCTGAAATTGCTCATTTTCATGGGAAAAATATGTTTTTTCTCAGTGGCCTTGAATTTTATTAAGAGAACAATGCTACCAGTTTCTTTTAAAATGCTTATTAAAACGAGTGGAGGAGTAATCTTCGAAAGGGAGTGTTTTTCATCTAGATGCAAAAATACTAAATTATTATTATGAAAACTCTCTCCCATTTTTCTCTCATCTCCATCTCTCCTTCCTTCCTTACTCTCTCTCCCTCTCTTTTTCTTTCTCCCCTTCTTCCTCCTCTTATTCGCTCTCCCTGCCTGCCTTCTCAAATATTTTAAATGTTTCACTATTTTTTTTTAAATGTTGTATGAGATTACTAAGCAATAAGAAAACATCATAAAAAGAAATAAATCTTACTTGAATTCAAAACACACTGTATTATTTACACTGATTCTTATTCTTTTACTATTAATAACAAAAGGTTTTCAGCATGAAACAAAACTGATGAAACTGATTGTTACTTTTCAATAAGTCATTCCATACTATTATAAAATACTGCACTGCACTGCACTGCATGGTACTGTGTAGTTGGAAAATGATTTCCAAACTTATTTGAAGTCTACTTCTCTCTGTGTATAGTATCTCTTTCAGTTTAACCTATAATATAGAACTTTTCTTGCTAAAAGTATAGGTTTTTTATGAGTCCATTAACTCAAAAAAAAGCAGTTCTTTGCAAACTTGGAAAGATATAACCAAAGGATTTTGTTTCATATTTTTCATGTATTAATCAGCACTTAAATGAAGTAATTCTATTAAAGTGTAATATGAGTTAATATTCTCAATAAAAGAAAAAATAGAGATCTATTAATTGTAGTTGTGTTTAAATATTTTTATCAAAGAAAATTTATTTGCTAATTTACTTTAATGCCACTCAAAAGAATCAAATGCCATCTAATGTTTCTTGTCTTAATATTACTTATTTTTTCTATGCTTTTCTTTAGGCTATTCCTTCAGCCTGAAATGTTCAACTCTCTCTATTCCATCCATCTTTCATTGCTCAACTCAAAATGCCACCTGTCTTATGTATAGTGAGTTTCTTGAGACGGCTCCCTATGGCCTCCCTGTCATATATGACGCAGTCTTTTATTCTTAACTTGCAGAGTACTATGTCATGGAGTTTCTTTCTTTTCTCTTTAGGATATAAATGCTCATAATAAATCTTCTCTCTTCTAAAGCCTGTAAACTCCTTGAGGGTAGGTATAGTTTCATGGTTTTTTCCTATAACAATTATCAGTACATTTATATAGGTATGGATGAGAACATGATGTCCCATATTAACATATTGGTGCATAATGAATATTTGTTGAATGAGAGCATGAAATTCCTCAGTTCCCTATTTGGAACATGGAGGTTTTAGCTCTTGTTATAAAGCCTCCATTTTCTATAAGCAGAGAATTAAGAGATGTCCTCTTCCATTTCTTTTCATTCTCTTATCTGAAATGAAATAATAGGCATATTTTAATGATATATTTAGTTAAGTGTAAATTTCTTTTTATTCAAGTCATCCATATTAAAATAAAGCAAAGAAAAACAAAGGTCAGTGTATGTAGTGAAAGTCATAATCTAAATATGTAAGGTTAGTAGACATAAAAAATTCTAGTTTCCTCTGTATTCGTATAATTTAAAAAGTACTAACAACAAATTATGTTATAATAGCTAGAACTTGTATAGTACTTAGTGTGTTCAGGCACTGTTCTATGCTCTTTTTATTTACAGCACATCTATCGGCACAAAATCTACATGAAGAAACTGAATCACAAAGAGCTCATGTTACTTGTCTAAGGTCCCCCAACCAGCAAGTATCAGAGCCAGGATCTAGACCCAGTTAATATGACTCTAAAATGCACATTGGTAGCAAAGGTGCACAATAAAAGTTCCAATATAATGTGCAGAATTCATTCAAAAATATTATTGAGCATCTGTTGGGAACTACCACATTAGATATAATTTAGATGTAATATTAGATAAATGTAATCTGGATGTAATATTAAATAAAGCTAAATTATGTCTATTTTTGAAATATTCAAAATTTGCTTTCATTAAAACTTAGTAATCTTAAAATACATGTTCAGTTTAAGATGAAGACATCTGAACATTTTTTAGCCAAGTTTTATTAATATTTTCCTCATATAGTTGTTCTTTTTATTACATTGTGAATCTTAGAAATTTTTATTTCTCTAATATTCTATCTTTTGTAATAAAATGTTAGAAAATAGTATTTACCATTATAATGCTTTATTTTTATTAGATAGACATTTACATTTCTTGTGGAATACTAAGTATATTTTCAGTTTATTAACATTTTATGAGTTTTTCATGTAAGAATTAACAGTATATTTTCAGATTATAAAATGCATACACTTTGGGGACAGCGAAAAACACCAGAGTTTGTCAAACTTAGATTCTTAAGTTTAGATACAAGAAGACTGAGATCAGAGGAGCCTAAGCAATTTGCCCAAGGTCACTGAGAAGTCAGTGACATGATGATTAAGTGAAGTCATTCAAGACAACTTTTTAACAGATCGGTACAAAATAATTAATCTGGGTTGCCTTTTCTTTGAATATCTTCTACCATCCCTAGTTTGAGTTTCTCTGTTTTACAGGTTAAACAAAGGTGTTTTGTCTTCTTTACTACAGAAGTATAAACATGTTATTCAATTTTTTTAATGGATACCTTTATAAGCATACCATTTAGGCTCACAAAGTTATTATTTTCCTCAAAATTTTTTTTAATTATCATTAATGTTATGCTACAGTGAAGTGGATAAAGATAAATGAATACACTAATATATGCACAGGTAATTCTTGATGTGAACATTAAAGAAAAAAACAAATACATATAAATGTACTAACATATAGGTATACAAATATATTGATGTGGTACATGACATGGTATCACAATATATAACACCTGGGCATTTGAGGAAACAGCAGAGCAGGAAGGTCTCTCAGACTTTCTCTCGCCATTCTCCCCTGAAGCAGGCCATAAAAGAATTCTCTGACCTGCCTCTAAAGTAGGTCATAAGATCCTCATTCTAGAGAGGTATTCCCTATATCTGGAAGAAAGGAATGAAAAAGCAGAGATGCCAAGAAGAATATGAAAAAGTAGGTGTTGGTAATTTTATTACCATTAGATCATACCCTTTTGTTCTCCAGTCATACTTCTGCACAATATCTGTAAAACTACAAATTTTCCTGTTTCTTTGGATCTTCATGTCTGAAGACTTCCGTCATGTAAAACTTAAATATATGTGTATGATTTTTTGTTGTTAATCTTCTGTTATTTGTTTCTCAGCAATGAACTTAGCAATGGGTGAGGAAACAAATCTTTTCTTTCCTACTCTCTCTCTATATATAAATATAAATGTATATAAGTATAAATAATATAGCAGAAAATACAAAGATTATTTACATTTATACTTACACATGAATTTGAGAGAGTCTGATACTCTGTAAATTCAAATTGAAACTACCAAAAGCCTACAGAGAAAAACTGAAAACTGTGTTACTTTTTCCTTCATCTGTTTGTCAACCTCCTGTCAGAAAGCCATTCCACTAATTGACCAAGTGCCTGGAATAAAATTCTGTATCAATTAAAGAGAGATCCCTAAACTTCCTTAAAAAGTAAACATTTAAAATTTTGGTTGTTTTGTTCCATAGTGCATAAAAACAAGTGTGGTTCCTAGAAGGAATTTCATCTTGTTACATATTTTTTTAAAAAAATTCAAACTAAAGCATGCCAAATCCTATGATGAAGGATAAAAACAATGTAATGTATAATAATATATAACTAGGGATAATTTGTTGGGAAAAGAAATGGATTAGTGAGACATGATTACCCTTACCAAAATTATATATTTCTGCTATTTGAAACAGGAAGGTAATTTCATTACATGAACCATTACAAAGCCCAGCTAAAGACTTAACGGAGACAGTGCTTTTAGCTTAAAGTTAGAAAACCTCTATAAAAATGGAAGTGCCAATAATGGACATTTTTGCAGAAAGCTTTTTTGCATTGGATGGGAATAGACATATTCAGAGCAAGAGTCCCCTTCTTTACTTAGATTCTAGGAATCTGTATCAAATTGACAATAGCTCTCTGTCTCCGTTTCTCTCCTTTTTTCTCTCTCTCTCCCTCTCTCATCATGTGCATGTGTCAAAATATATCATCCACATGCTTAGTCATGCCTCCTTACTGCTTTTCATGGTTTAAACCTGCTTATTAGTGAAACCATTTTTTTAATAGATACCATAATTTCTTCCTTCTTCTTTCTGCCTGAGGTGATCTCAACATCCCACCCACTGGCCTGCGATGTCTATCAGATATCTGTTGAGCTGCTTGCCTTGCCTTCTGGTTTTTGCAGTTGCCTAACGATCCAAACAAGGGTTCTTATGCAAATATAAATAACTATGTGCCTATATCACTTAATTAAAATGCAATTTCCCCAAATATCTCTAAATTTTAAAGAAGAGTGCTTTTTACTGCTTAAAAGCATGACCAAATTTAAGTTCATATTAAATGAAAATTCCACAATTGTTCCTTTTACATTTGCATTTTCAGTGAATGGTGGCTGGAGTTGGTTCTCACATTACTTTTTCACATAGATTGTATGGGTATGAGTTTTCATAATTAAAATTATACAGTACAATAGAGACAAAATGAAAGTGAAAAAGTGCACTAAATAAACTAAATAAAGATATTAATGGTTATAGCACCCTATTGTCTTATCAAAGAAGTCACTGATTTATATTTATTCCTTTATTCATTGACACATCAGACATTTTCTGCTATTATAAATTAAGTTACAAAATCTAGGTTAGGGTAACAAATATCTCAAGTAATGCAAACTCTTACAGTGTGAATATAATTGCATTTTATGCTAATTAAAAGCTTATTTTAAAGTTCTTGCCCTCAAGGATTTTAAAATCCACAAGAGATCCAAATATTTATTTTATTATGGATGGACATAATCATTTATTCTGACTATTACTTTCAGCAAAGAACAGTCTGAAGAAAGCTATTTTTCACAATATCTTGAATATTTCCATAATTCTGTCTAACTTTTAACCCTTCACTTTTCCTCAAGAATCCTTCATTCTTTCTGAACTAAATTCTTCTGGCCTTTGTAGCCCCTTCCTCCAAACAAATCATTATTATACAAAACACCCTACTTCATCATCATTCTCCTTTCTTTTCGTGCTCACTATTTTCTTCTCTTCTTCTACTGCCAATTAGCAGTAATAGTAAATTCATAGCTAAGACCTTCTCTCTTCTTTCTTCCACCAATTACCTACTTCCTAATAATTACTTTCAACGAAGAGCTACAGCAATCTTTTCCTCCCCATCACCTCCATCCTCCTTTACCCCCTCCTTAATTATTTCCATATATCCTGATCTTTATTTTTCAATATCCATTTACTCATGGTAAAAGACCCTATGCTCAACAATCTCTAAAATTCCTGAACATCTGCATATTGAACAGCTAAAACAGTAAGGGGGTAAAAGCTACAATAAAGATTCAAAATAGGAGAAAATAAATTGAGGTTCTACTTAGAACTAATCAAATTAAGTTCAGTGCCTTCCTAAGGCTACATTGTTGTTATTATTATGGTCTGTGACTTTTCAGAAACAGAGATGGAAAATGAAATTAATCATTTAAAGAAAATGTATGCAATGAATACTTAACACAAGGCAAAATTTTCATTCTGGGAATGCTGTGCTAAAGTAGAAAATCAATTCCTCACTAAGCACAGTAACTAAGTAAATACTTTACCCCTTGTTGTTTTGTTTTTATTGTTTTATTTCTTTTGTAGTAGTATCTTCCAGATTTCTGGTGCAAAGATTTTTAATCCTTCTCATTGTGGCACCATGCTTTTTCTCTTCTGCTGTTCACATCAGATAATATACCATCCACAATTGCATAATATCTGTATTGTTTCGTAAAGCATGGCAAAATATTGAAATGTGACTATACACATATATACACACACAACACATATTATCTGTATATGTTATACATATTTAAAGGTAGCTACATGCCATAAAAATAGAACTAGATTTAAGTGAGAAATGAAAAGATGGATATCAAATTCTGTTAGTTCCATTTGACTTAAGGATATATGTTTCTCAAGCATTGATGCTTACAACAAAGGTAAAGAAGAATATTACTAACTGCAAAATAATCCAAAATATATAAATAAGAAATAAAATTCAGTAAAACCTCCTTAAAGGAAGAGAGAATAATTGTTTTCATAAAACCAGATTTGATAACCACCATATAGCAAAAGATATTTTTAATAACTTAACTTCAAACAAGTTTAGTTCTTTATAAACTGTGAAAGGCAGAAAAGTAAAAGTTCCCAGGTCTGATGATAGAAAAATCCCTCTATGTTATTCATATTGCATTCTGACTCAATTCTTTGGCTTTTAGAAAAATCTTTAGTCTGATCTTTACATAGTTCAAAGCTGTTCCAACTAGTCTAGTAAATGCCATTTTTTAGATAAATAAACATAATAAAATAATTTTGTCTAGATCTTCAAGGTCATTGCTGAAATTAACTTGATTCATATTGGGAAATGGGTTTGGCTACAAGGATTATTTCGTTTAGGATGTGTGGTCCTTACACATAGAGATTGTAAATGACCTCAGACCAGCTTACCAAATGGTGAATTTGAATAACGAGCATTAGCAAAAAATATCAGAATGCCGGTTTTACTTGCAAGTTTCTAGGGTCAATGTGAAAACACAAAGGGAAAGCATAAATATTAGACAATGAAATTCTCTATGCTTACAGGAGAAATATATAATTGAATTTGTTTCGAATCCTGGTGCTTTTTATTTAATGAGAAGACCTGATTTATGTATACTATCTGATATTTTCCATAATATTAGTTTGATATAAGAGCTATAGCACTCAAAGCTCATGGGTAACAAGTGGTAAAGATGAGACTAATTCAATTTCTAAAGCTTCTCTGGTGTCATTTAGAGACGGAAATTGTGAATTTTGACTTCATTTTCTAAACTCTGTTGGTTAAACCTGTAGCTGTGAAACATCTATTGTATCTATTAATGACTTTATCTTTTGACATAAATATATAATGAAAGTGCATTGTTAAAATTGCTATATATTTTTATTCTGAATGCATTGAAATTATTAAGAGCAACATAATTAGCCTTACTAACTATGCTAAGCATCCAAATAATTTGTAGTATTAAAAATAATTATGCAATTCAGAAGTATAGATAGCTATTTAAACAATAAACTCTATCATGTGCTTCAAAATGTGCTTGTTTATCCTACAGTTTGGTTTTTAGGGTCGCTTTTTTTTTTCCTATTTCTCCATGATCTGGTAAAATTGTTATAGAAAGGAAAAAAATGATCACCTGGAATTCAAACTTTATTAAGCATTTGATTGCAAACCTAAGAACTTTCAGACATGATAGGAAGACTATATTGTATTGATTCCTTTTCATTATAGATATTTTATACATTATAGGCTGTATGTGTTCTATAGGAATTATTCACCATTTAATTATAGTAAGAACTTTATTTTTCATTTACTAGTTTCTTTTTTAAAAATTTATTTTTTATTTCAACATATTACAGGGCTAAAAAACCCTTTGGTTGCATATATTGCGTTTGAACTGCCCAACTCAGAGCTACAAGAGTGCCCATCCCCCAGAGAGTACACACTGCACCCATTAGGTGTGAATTTTCCCATCCCCTCCCCCCTCCTCCCACCTGCCTGACACCAGATGAATCACAAATTTCATAGAGAAATAAAACACAAGTAATTTAGAGAGTATCAGTGCATTCAATATTTGTAATTATGGCAACTTTAGATTTTCTCATCTCTGCAAAATAATATGGCTGGTAAAAAATGATTTAGTAAAACTGCTAATAGGACAGTGCACTATTTCTCATATTAGACAAATATATATCATCTTGCAAACAACTATATTATAAACTATAAGCATTCTAAACTGTACTTCTAATTGGCATTCTCCTGATATTTTCAATTTTTAACCAATTGCTTGGGCATTGTTCAAGCAGGCATGTAGAGTTAGAGGAAAACATTTGAGCTAGAGTTTAAGAGACCTATGTGATTACAAAAGATTTTTTCTCCTCTTGAGTATGTAATTTAGATAAGAATCTGTAATGCAGCCAAAGTATTCTCTGCTCAAAATGTATTATTCTTTGACATAATTAGAAAGCAGAGATAAATATTAAAAATGCCATCTAGGTGGATGTCTCCTTTAATAGTTTTCTTTGAGTAACTTCCTTCAAAGAAGAAAATGGAACTGAAAATAATATCAAGTTTTGCACTTTATTTTATGGTTTCTTTGCTACCAACCTAAAGTTACATTTCAGGAAAATGGAGGTAGAAATTTGCTACTAGACAAGAAGTTACTGCAACAGGATGCATTTACCTTTAATAAAGAACACAAAGAAAGTCAAGAATTTGCTTTCTCAAGAAAAAGCAAGTACATATGATAAAATAAGTCAGATCATGTTACTCCTCTATCCAGAACCCTCCAAAAGCTCCCATCTCATTTGGAGTAAAAGCCAAAGGCTTTACAAAGGTCTTCAAAGGCCTTCACACTTTACTCCATATCTATCCTCAACAACAGTCTCTTTATCCCTTTTTCTCACCCAAATTTTCCTCTTCTGGTTATTTCTTGAATCCCAGTTGTATATTCTGGTTACTATGGCTGCATAACATAGTACCCCAAAATGTGATGGAGGAAAACTAAGTCAATTGGTGCTGCTATAACAGAATACCTGAGACTGAGTAATTTATAAACACCATAAATTTATTTATTATTTTTTTATTTTAGCATATTACAGGGGTACAAATATTTAGGTTACATATATTGCCCTTCCCCCACCCAAGTCAGAGCTTCAAGCGTGTCCGTCCCCCAGAGGGTGTGCACTGCACTCATTAGATGTGTATATACCCAGCACCTCCAGCCCCTTTCCGTCTGCCCGACACCTGATGAATATTATTACTATAGGTGCACTTAAGTGTTGATCAGTTAATACCAATTTGATGGTGAGTACATGTGGTGCTTGTTTTTAGTCCAAGATCAAGGCACCGGCAATTTCTGTGTCTGGTGAAGGCTGGCTCTCTCTGTTTCCAAAATGGTACCTTGCTCTTGTGTCTTCATATGGAGAAGTGTGGAAGAGCAACAAAAGGATGAATCACCTCCTAAAGGCCCTACATCTTATTACTATTACATTGGCCATTAACTGTCATCACATAAATTTTGGAGGAGACATATCGAAACCGCAACAAACTACTTATATTCAGATACTGAGAGTCATGAATTTGTAAAAAGCACTGCAGGAAATATTTGTCACTCTTCTCTAATGCATGAGGCATCAGCTAAAAAATGTGAAGGCTAGGGGCTGGAATCATCTGAAGGCACGTTCACTTACACATCCAGCAACTGACAATGACTATCAGCTGGGGTCCTCCTTTCTCTCCACATGTTTTTCTTCATGTGATTCCAGCATGTGGGATAGTTTTGCACTCCTTAAAGAATATTGACTGAGTTTCAAGAATGAGTATCTTGAGAAAGAGAGCCATGAAGAAATTATATTTCCTATTGTGACTTATCTTTGGAAGTGTTATAGCATCACTTCCTACACATTTTATTCATAAAAGCAATCATATTGGGACCAAATAAAATAGGAAATAAAAATATTCTTATCAAGGTCACAAATGACCTTGGTAATATTTCTTTACTTTATTTGAAATGTCAGAAACATTCAGCACAGTTGACCACTCTTCTCTTCTTGATACCCCATCTTCTCTTTGGTTCCATGACAATACATTTTTAAAGTGTTTCCTTTACTATACTGGCACCACCTTCTTAGCCTCTTTTTCTGCCTTAATCTTCCTGTTTGTCCTCTGAAATATTTGTGAGCTCCTGGAACTCAGATCCTGTGCTGACTTTCCTTTTTTATCTGTATATTTTCCCTAGAAAATCTTGTTAAATTTGTGGCTTTAAATATTATTAATATCTCTATGCCAATGTCTTCCAATTTTGTATATATTCAGAACTTTACTGAGCTCTAAATACACATACCTGTTTTATATTTTCATTTGAACATCTAAATAAATACCCCAAAATTAACAAGTCAAAAAATTAATTCATTCTTTCTTTCTCAAACTCTTCCAATTTTTTGCTTGTTGTTTTATTTTTTTGCATATCAGTAAATAATTTTTCTGTCTACAGCATACCTCACATCCCTACATCAAATCTATTGATTTATCTATATAACATATTCTGAATTTATCCTTTTTCTCTACTTCTTCTGCAACAATGTTAGGCTAAGTCACTAAATTCTCTAGCCTAGATACTTGAAATAGTTTCCTATGATTTATTCTTGCATGCCAGAAATAGCTTGCAGTCCACCAAATATTTAGGCTCACCTTCCATCAAGCATGGTTGTTGAATTGGCTACACAGTCATGTACTACATTTTAAAGCTCCTTGCATCACCAGAGAGGGGAAGAATATGACGATTTCTTGCCAATGAGTTTTGTGTCCAAATGAATGATGTTACTTCTGAGCCCAAGTGGCTTAGAAACAAGTGACTTTCCTTAACCTATCTTTTCCCACCAACTGGCTAAAAGCAAACGATTGTGAAGTCATAGAGATGGAAAAGCCAAGAGATGGAAGAAACCTAAGTCCCTGAATCACTCTATTGAAAGTGCCGGGCAAACATTCATATTGAGTTGTTATGTGAGAAAAAAAAACAGCTGCTGCTGTTGAGCCATATTTAGTTACATAGCTGGAGAATTCTTTTTAAGATCACAAATTCACATTGGTTTTCCACTTTAATATACTATCGTTATATCACTTTTTTTGTAAGTCCATCTACCTTGACTACCAGGATTTTCTGCTATGTTGACAGTTACCTGTATTATCTCTCTAAATGGAATATATTCCATGTGTCTATGTGGCTAAGATATTAGAAGAGGAAAGGATGTTTAGATAGTCAAGCACTAATCATTTCTTTTAGAGATGAGGAAGTGAAACCCAATGAGAAGAATACCAAAAACAATACATAAATAACACATTTTCCCATTGTTTGGATGGAAAAAAGTAAGACTTCGAGGAGGTACATATGCAGAATTAAAATTAGGATATAAGATTCAGTGAAAAGCTAAGTAAATGTGTGTATCTGTATATCTGTATGTGTGCACTAGCAGATAATAAAGAAAAAATTTTAGATAGTATGCTTTTCTGGCCCCCACCCCCCATAGGGAAAAGGGCTTCTCTAGCAAAACACAAAACCCAGAAGCATTGTGAAAAAATATTTATGAAATGGTGAGTATATAAAATGGAGAAGTTTCTCTAAGGCAATTACACAATTAGCAAAGTTTTAGTTAAATTAAAATTCATAAAATAGGAGATAATATTATAATATTTGTGACATAGGGTTAATCCCTGAAACATATATTAATAATTCAGGGAAAAATGCAAATGAAAGAAGAATCAGTACAAATGACTAATAGGCACAAGGACAGATGCTTAGTTTTGTGAAATTAATGATGTTTAACATTTTAAACTTCATATCTCTCATTAGCAAGTGTATAATAAGGGGGACATTCTCATGTATTGGTTTTCAGTGATTTCAGACTTAGGGAATGAAACTTTGAAATATCTATCCAATTTTATTTATTTTTTTTTCTATCCAATTCTAAATGTGTATATTATTTAATCCATCAACACATTTAAGAATTTTGTCTTACACAAATATTCACAGAAATATAGAAAACACCTTCAAGAAGATTCATTGCAGCATGATAGGTATAGGAAAACAATGGAAAAACTCACATAGCAATTAACTGGAGAATGAGTAAATTATTGCACACTAAAATACAGAATTATAAGAACTCTCAAAAAGAATACATATATACTCATATGGATAATTTTATGGGTAATATATTGTTAAGTGGAAAAAAATTACATCACAGAATAAGATATATAGCATGATCACACTAAATAACATGTGCATACCCACAAATGTGTAAAATTCCATACTATTTGTATGTGTATAGAAAAAGATCTAGAATATATATGAATATATATATGCTATTTTCTTTTTATGAAGATTGAATTTGTGTATATAATTTTACCCTCTTCCACATTTTTAAAAAATATATTCAATCAGAATGCATTTATTTTGCAACTTTTTAAAAAGCAATCTATTTTTTTTTTCAAAAAAAAAACAAAAAACCAGAATGTGTGTGCAGAGGTCTGCCCTTTGTTAGGGAGAAATTAAAAGTAAAAGATCATAATACTGATAAACAAGGATTATACAATGCTGTGTATTAGTTTTAATGACTGTGGCCTAATTTAGAAATTATTGTTTTCCAATTTCCTAAAGTGTCTTTTGTTGAATATCAATTATTTAATGTTTTCTTTGAGCATATCAATGCATTCATTAATAACTTGAAGCATAAAATATGATGGTTTTCATGCAGAAGTTCATTTTTTTGCTGAAATGTTATATAACATTTTTGGACAGTTTGCTATAATCATTTTAGTTTAGCATTTCCCATTTATTGTATTTTCTTCCAGTGGCAATTTCAAAAGTGTCCTTGAAAGCATATTAAAACATGATACTTATGCACTTGCATTAACAAAATACATTTTACATTTTGTATGCCTTTACTTGACTATCTACCACATATATTTAGGGCAGTATGTTTAAATGCTAAAAGAGTCTACTATTTTTCTTTTTAAATTCTGAAGTTATAACAATAAAGAAAAACATTTGGAAGTAATAATTTAGAATGGGGAAAAGAACACAAAAGACAAAGGTCACTATAGATATAAACTATGTCAAGGAAGCTTAATAAATATGATTTGTTAATGAATAACACAGATTGGAGCTTTGACAATTCCATTACTCTGTATCTGCATTTAAATGTGCTAAGCAGATCCAAGAAAATTAAAACCTTGTGAAATTGGTATTTGAATTAAAAAAATATGAGCATGAGTGTTGTCTATGTGTTATAAGACATGAAGTCTGAAGTCTTACAGTCTTCTTCCCTGAAGTATTATTGAATGAAAAGAGTGATAAGAGAGAACTTAGCATGACCCCTGCAGTAAGTATTAAAAAAAAAAAATTCACTAAAAGTATTTCAGTTCATGAATCTGTATAATGAAGTGAGAATACCCAAACTGCCCATACACAATAAACTTTAAAATAAGTTGATAACTCCATTTATATTTTAAATAGGATTTTTCTTCCTTTCCAACTCACCTACTACGGATGACAACTGTGGCCCTGTGGTCATTCATGCAGACAAGAAGTATTTTATTGAATGGCTTTTTAGCCCAAATCATTGTCAGCCTACTTTTTCCAGTCTTTTTCACCTGCAGAATCTAATCTCTCAATCTGTACAATCAAGTCCTCTCAATTCATGAGTAATTTCGGACCAATGCTTTCACAGGCTACCTAATTGTTACGAAGTCTGGAATTAGTCTGGCTGCTTTAAGTAAGGAGTTTGGTTCCGAACTGAATCACTAACTTCTCATAATAAATAAACAAATAACCAAACACAAACACAAATACTATAATTTTTATTGTATGTAAGAGTTTTATTTATTTTTTTATTTTTTTTGGTTTTAATTATTGTGGGTACATAATAGCTGTATATGTTTTAGGGTACCTGTGGTGTTTTGATACAGGCATACAATGTGCAATAGAATCAGGGTATTGGGGTATACATCACCTCAAACATTTATCATTTCTTTGTGTTAAGAACAATTCAATTCCAGTCTTTTTTTTTTTTTCCTTTTTTTTTTTAATTTCAGCTTATCATGGGGGTACAAAAGTTCAGATTATGTATATTGCCCATGTCCTGCCCATCCCCCCGAGTCAGAGCTTCAAGCGTGTCCATTCCCCAGACAGTGCGCAATGCACTCATCTTGTAGGTATACACCCATCCCCTCCCCCACCCCCCACCTCAGTCCGAAACCCAATTGATATTATTCCCAAATGTGCACTTAGGTGATGATCAGGGAAACCAATTTGCTGGTGAGTACATGTGGTGCTTGTTTTTACACTCTTGAGATACTTCACTTAATAGAATGGGTTCCAACTCTCTCCAGGAGAACAAAAGGGATTCTATATCACTGTTATTTCTTATAGCTGACTAATATTCCATGGTATACATATACCACATTTTACTAATCCACTCATGAATTGATGGGCATTTGGGTTGTTTCCACATCTTTGCAATTATGAATTGTGCTTCTATAAACATTTGGGTACAGGTGTCTTTTTTATAGAATGACTTTCAATTCCAGTGTTATAAAAATTTTAAAGTATACAAACACTTATTGTAGACTATAGTCACACTGTTGTGCTATGAAATATTGTTCATTCTATCTAACTATATTTTTGCACCCATTAACCATTCCCAATTTATACACTCCTCCCTGCCACTCTCCTCAACCTCCAATAACCACCATTCTACTCTCTGTCTTCATGAATGAGATTAATTGCTTTAATATTTATCTCCCACATATGAGTGAGAACATGTGAATTTTTTTTTTTCTGTGCTTGGCTTATTTCACTTAACATAATGTTCTCCTGCTCCATCCATGTTGTTGAAAGTGACAGAATTTCATTTCTTATGACTGAATAATATTTCATTGTGTATATGTACCACATTTTCTTTATTATTCAGCTGTTGATAGACGCTTAGGTTGATTGCAAATCTGGGCTATTGTGAATAGTGCTGCAGTAAACATGGGAGTACATGTATCTTTTCCATATACTGATTTATTTTCTCCTAGATATATACCTAGTGGTGGCATTGCTGGTTCATATGGCAGTTCTAGGTTTCTTCATATCCTTGCCAGCATTCGCTATTTCCTGTCTTTTGGATAAAAGCCATTTTAACAGGCGAGCTACCTCACTGTAGTTTTGATTTGCATTTCTCTGACGATTAATGATGTTGAGCATTTTTTTAAGGATATGTGTTGTCCATTTGTGTACATATACTATAATTTCAGAAAATATTTTATGTAATCTTTTTATATATACAATACTGTTTACGACATGGTGTTATCAGTATATTTTCCTTTCTGAATTTCTAAATTCCAGGTGTTTTGACCTGGCCACTGACAAATGTCAAACCTTCTTCTCCCATTCTCTTTCTCGTAAGGAGTTGGACTTTAGCTTTCATAATTTTGGTTTTTAAATTCTGGCTATCATTATCCTTCAGCACAGTGACTCACCAATGAGAAACAAGAACACTTTTTGCTCTAACTTACCAGTAGTAGAATCTATAATATCATGACATCTTCATGGAGCAAGGAAGCCCAGGGCACTCAATAGTGAAAGGACCAATGCTTAGTAGGGCCCAGGCCCCAGACCTGGATTGGGTAAAGAAGTTGTATAGAGTGTCCAGTAGCAGCAAACACCAGAAAGGAAGAGTTATATGCAAGCCTTATACTAGGACACTAGACATTAAATGGGGGAATCCAAACTCTTCTGTTAATGTCAAAGGATTTAAGGAAACTAGAGGCCATTAAATGAAGCCAACTCTGGCAAAAAATAGGTAAACCAATAAGATGATTTTCCAGCCATTTTCCAAAAAGGAGACTAGAGTGCGTGAGACACGTTTATTGACCTTTGGATGACTATGTGCAGTTGAGCTATGATATGAGTTAAGATTATTCTAGCTGCTCTTGAAGACCAACGAAAAGTATATGGTGGCTCAAATATGTTATAAGTTTATTTCTTATTCACATAACACTACAAAAGAAGAAAAAACTATGTGCTTTATAGTCAGTACTACCTAGTAATGATTCAAGGATTGTGGTCTAGCTATTATTAGCTTTATTATGTAATGTCTGATTTCCTTAATTACTAAGTATGACAGTTGGTATCGCTGACATTTCTCTTGGACACTTCTTGTGTTTTTTGTTTTTGTTTTTGTTTTATTGTGAAAGTACATCCTCATTCTTAGAAACTCACATTTTAGCTTGGGATTATCTTTCAAATTATTTTCTGAGAGGCATTTTTGTGAAACCATAGTGGGGAATAAGTCAAAAATTTGTGTTACTTTGAATATGAGTTCTGTCATGGAACCAATGCAGTACCAACAGCTCAAAATATCAACAAAGTGTTTTGGAAGGATGTGGCTAATGAACACACAGTATATCAATGGTTTGAGAAGTTCTATTCTGTTGTTTTTAATCTTGCAAATGAGTCATATGGGTGACCTGAGACCAAGGTGGATAATGATGAGCTGAAAGCTGCAGTAGAAGAAAATCCATCTCAACCTATGCGTGAATTAGTAGCAAGGTTTGGCATTACTATTCCAATAATATTGGACAATTTGAAGCAAACAAATGGGCAAGGTAAAGAAGATGGCTAGATGGGTACCACATGAATTAAATGAGTATGAGAAGAGAAATCATCTCAAAGCCCTTGCCTTTATCTGCTGTCACTATAAAAGCAAGCCATTTCTATGCTTTATTGTTATGTATAAGAAAAAATTGATTCTTTTCGAAAATCACAAGCATTTGGCAAAATGGTTGGATAAAGATGAAATGTTGAAACACAGGCCAAAAATGATTATTCATCAAAAAAAGCTAATGGTGTCTGTTTGGTGGTCCAGCACTGATATTATCTATTATAGCTTCATGAAACCTGGTCAATCAATTACAGTGGATGTCTACTACAACCAATTGGATGAAATAATGAGGATGCTTGTGATTAAGCAGCCAAGACTGGTCAATAGAGACAGGCCAATTCTCTTGCAAGACCACATGTCACAAAAAGCAATGCTGCTCAAACTATAGAAGCTGGACTTGGAAACTCTGTCATCCACTGTATTCACTAGACCTTGCGCCAACTGACTACCACCTCCTCCAGGGTTTAGACCACTTCTTGAAAGGAAAAATATTCAATTCTCAACAAACTGTAGAAAGTGACTTTCATGATTTCACTGCCACTTGCTCTCCAGGCTTCTTCGCTGCTGATGTAAACAAGATACCATTAAGATAGCAAAACAGTGTCGATAGTTTAGGTGCATACTTTGATTAATTGTACTGCTTCTTGTTTGAGATATAATAAACTAAACTTTTGATATGAAATCAGACATTTCATAATAAATGGGCATGGTTAAATAGTTATCTAGTCTGTGTTTTAAACACTCTGATTTATAGACACATGACAGATGTTGATCCATCTGGTTACCTGGGTTTGAATATTCATTCTGCACCTCTTTTGATTAGTGATGATCTTGATCAGTCCAAATTTATCATGTCTTATGGTTGGATTTGCTGTCTACTATTTCTCAAGATTCCTCAAGGGTAAGCCAGGACTCCTAGCCCTATTCCATCCTGGTTCTGAAATCCTTTCTTTCTTTCTTTTTTTTTTTAATCTGCAATTTCTTTTGAGATCACTGAATACTCATTGGTAATGCTTGCTTGAAATATGACTGTCACTGTGTTAAGGAGACTAACATAATAAATATGACATCTGTCAGCAACCTACAACTTAGAGATAATTGTGCATTTCTAATGACGTGAAAATGTTTTGAAAAGCATGTTACTGTGTAAATATAAGGTAAAACTATAATACATGGTACTGTGAGTCTATTCTGATCATAAGTGCTTTCTCTTTTCTGTTATACTTTCTTGTGCTGCCATGTACGCTAGGTACCTATTGTTGTGTGCTTTGTGGGAGATTATACCCCTGTGGTAACCTCTGTGGGCAAAAGATACAGATAACAGGGGCAAAGCTTGAATTTCTGCCTACTATCTAAAATATAGGAATGAGCAGAACTTTTTAATATATGACCTGGCAGGTTTACCCCAGCGTGGTCACAATGCTCATGTAACATAACTATGAAATTAGTCAGGAAATTATAACCTTATAGTTCTCTCCATAACATCATTTTCCCTGTACCTCCTATCTTCCTACTCTGGCAATAATCAACTATATTGATATTGACAGATTAAAAATGTAGAAGGGAATAATTGAAATATATTATAAAAACTGATCCTTCATCCTTCTTTCTTTGCTTCTCTACTTTCTTTCTTTTTACATTATTTTGCAAATATCCAATTCAAAAGCTAAAAATCAGCTTTTGTTGATTTTGAATGGCTTGCTCTCAGTTGACTTCTACGTCTTTGAGTTATATAAGATTTCTAAATGTGTGGGGTCCTAACAAGTTCTCTCTTACTCTAGTTTTCTGTAAGTTCAATATACTCTATGGAAGAAAAAGAAGAAGAAAAAAAGCAGATTACAGAGAGTTTAGATTGCATTGCTACTACTATGCAGATAACTGCTTGTCCTTTGACTTAGATTTTGTGATAAAAGTACTGGAGCGTTCTCTTCTCAGGTCTGATTCATGTAAACATCACCTCTGAATTCTCCCACAAATCAACACTGGAAGCTTGCTAAGCTAAAGTAAAGAAAATAACTGAAATCAATTATTGGTGCTTTTACAGCCTAATTTCCTTGCCATCTAAATGCAGATAAATAGAAAATCTAATTTTTATTATACCTCACCTACAACCCTTAATAAATATTAATGTACATGACTGTGGCTGACCTCCCTCTAGACTTAAAATCAATAGTTGTTGATTAAGGTCTTGTGGGTAGCATTACAAAGCTGAAGACTCACTAGTTATTCCCACTACCTTTCTCTGATCCCCAAATAGGTTAATAGTGGGCACATTAAGAAATAAAGTATGGGAGCATCATCTAGTCATGTAAGAGCACCTGAACAGGGAGGAGGTGAGCTATGCCTTTTATATACACATGGGTACTGTAACATTTTTCTTTAATTTTTATATCTTATAATTTAAATTCTGTTTTTCACTTTTTAAAGACCATAAAGGGAACTCTACACTTGTTAATCTTTCTTACCATATAAAAGTCAAGGGTAGCCATTTAAAATATTTTTTCAATTCTATAATTTCGTATTGGTTTTTCGTATAGATTTCAAACAAAGTTCAAAATCATCGGAAATGAAGCATCTATTTTACCTACTAATAATTTTTATGGCCTTGAGTTTGAACTCTATAATACAAATATTTTGTTTTTTAAAAATTTCTTTATGCATAATCATTCTTTAAACAATCACTTAGTGTCAAACACTGTGTTAGACACTAGAGACTCAAAGGCCAAGAGCACAAAGTTCCTGTCCTCACGGAGATTGTGACAACAAGGAATATAAGTGAAGCAAAAGGTATGAAACTGAGAGGAAACACCAGTGTGCAAAATTAAAACACGAAAAGTCAGGTTTCATAAGACCTTGATCTCAGGTGTCATAATCCATGACCCTACATATCTTTCTATCTGCTTCAATGTGGAACTACTTAAATGAGTGACCTCTCCCTCCACCGCCAAGATAATGCATGTAAAGAAAGAATAGTACAGCGTCAATCTCAATTCTGAGGAAGTATCTAGGAATAAGAAAGGATTTAGTAAATAAGATGCGGGATGAAGAAGTAAAAATTAAGACATTCAAGAAAAGGCTAAAATTTGGAAAATGCAGAAATTCATAAAAACATCCTTCCCACCCCATCAGGAGGAAAGGCCAAAGAAATTATTGAATACTAAAGAGATCTAAGAATCAGATTTCCAGAAAGACATCATTATTCTTTTTTTTCATTGTTTTAATGAATATCTTATCATAGAAATGTTGATACATTTCCTCTGTTTGCTCTTCCTTAAGCTGATGTACCATTTTAAGTATAACTGCATAGGTTAGATATGTAACTGAGTATAAATACATGAGCATACAAAGAATTCTGTGGTTTTTAAATGCCAAACGATGGGCACCTAGTTCCTGGCTCAGTCTCAAGGACTTCTTTATCTGCTTCTCTCACCAAAAACAGGGGATTCTTGGCAAAAATTTTGAATGACATAAAGCTGCCAATCCTAGGTTAGGCACAGATACATGTATATTTGAATATGATTTCATTAAGCTGTAGGTTGGAGAGCATAAGGAATTTACCACCACTTGTAACATTATTTTATGGTGAAAAAAAAATCCATCCCACAACCCAATATCTGATTTCCAAACCTTTGAGACTTGCTGAGTCTAAACTGAATACTGCCTGCATTAATTTGTAGAGTTTAGAAGCCACTTACCAATCCTACCAGTCATGAACTCCTTATGAATTTGTCCTGAATTTTTAGACACTATTATTCTTCCTGCTCCTACATTTGTAGCATCTTGTATCTCTAGCAAGATCCCTTCACTTTCTGTGGCAGATTTAAAACACTGTGGGTTTTGCAATATTCTGAAATGCTAAACAGCAAATGTAGCTAAATATTATTTCCACCAAGCATGTATACTTCATTTGAAGCATAAGTTTAAAACTTCACAAAAATGCAAAGCCATAATCCACCCTTCAGGTAACAAACTGATTATATAATAGTTTTGTACTTAATACAGAATTAGAAACATTTCTGATAACCATGCTAAAATGTGGAATAAAACAGGCACCTATGAATTACAAAGCTTTGTTGCCATCAAGAGGTTCCTGCTGACATGAAAATGCCTGTGTGATTTTATAAAAGGCTTTTTATTTTGTAATTGGTAGTTAGGAAATATTTCAATATATTTCAAATGTTTGTGGAAATTATGAAATAGGAGTTGAATATCACATGTTGCATGTGTAGTTTCTGTTTTCAGTATATACATTTTAGTACTTAGCAGGCTGATCTCAGTCAATTGTGGCTCCTAATGGGAAATAACAGGATCTAATAAAAACCTGTTTTAGTTTTATAATTTTAGCTCTTGAGCCATTATATTTCTTCCATGTTTTTTTTTTTTTTTCTCTTTAGAATTGGCCCAGAGCTAAAGTTTTAAGGTAAAATTGGTTTCATTTCCCACATCACCCTCTGGTTCCTTTTATTTCTTTTGTTTTCTGCATTCTCAGGGTGGCACTCCAACTTGGTCTATTTTTTGTGGACAGTGCCTCACTTTCCTCCTCAAACAAACACATAAGAAAAAACAAATCTAGGACCTTATTATCTAGGTTTTAGTTGGTTATTATGAAAAAAAAAAAATCCTAGGAGTAACTTTCAAGGAAGAGCTCATGACTGATGCTATATATAATTCTACATCAACATTTTTAAAAGATTATTAAGAACAATTATTAAAGACAAGTTTTAACATATTGAATTTACTCTGAAAAACATTAATGGAATGGATATTTTGTGAAAGACTCTGTATTAGATGGTACAACAGTAAAAATGAATGGAAGAGGAGAGAGGATTTAGATCTACTATTTTATTGTTTTCATGTATTGCATTTCATCTGCACAGGAATGTAAGATCATTCCTATGTTTCCCACCCCCCCAAAGAAACTAAAGCTTGAAGTCTTATTTGCTCATAATGAAACAGGTAAAATAGTAAAATATATATTTGATTCTGTGTCATGCGTTCCTATGTAGCAGAATGCGACAATAACCATATACATGCAAAAGCACAAATAAAGACTATAGAAAAACTGTGGGAATTGAGGCAAAGAAGAAAAAAGAGGAGGTCTTACTTGCCTGGGTAGATGAGAAAACACATCATAATGAAGATAGGATTTGAGATTGGCTTAAAGTATAGATGAATGAAATTAGCTTAGAAGGTAGGAGTATGATAGTTATAAAACTCAGAGCTAATAAACAATGGCTTAATAAAAATTTAGAATGTGATAGCTGAAAAGGAATAATTTTATTTAGGAGAATTATGAAGTATACATAGTGAAAAATTATATGATGAAACTAAAAAACAGAGTACAATCATATCACACGCAAAAATCCAGTTATGTATGTTTGGAGGGTTATAGGTTATGTAGAAGACCATGGGAGTCTTTGAAGACTTTTAAGTAAATAAATTAAATTTACACTGAATTTTATAGAATGTAATACATGTAAAGTATCTGACATGGATTAAATGAAATTTGGGAGATTAGGCAATAAGTTATAAGGATACAGATTAGGGTGATAGTTATATAAATCAAAAAATTAGTAAGAGACATGCACATTATTGAGATACAATTTATACTTGGCAACTGTCTGGTTGTCAGTAAATGAAGATGTCAATGTTTCTAGGATTTGGAACTTGAGTGATTTAGGTGATGATGATGATAATATTAACAGAAACTGATAGAACAGGAAGAGGAGTGTATTGTGCAGTGATGAGTGATGATGTATTATTTGAGATTCCTGGAGAAGAATTAGAGCCAGATAATTGGAAATAATCACAAAGCTCAGAAATTACTTCAGGCAGTGCAGTGATGTTACAGCAGGCTCTATATTTAGCTTATTCTTCCCTCCTAACCAACTAAGCCTTCCCTACTGATTCAACATTTCTGCACACCTTTTCCCCTCACTCTTAGCAAATTGTCTTACCTTTTTCCTCATTGAAAAGACAATATCTCAAAAATGATAAATTTTGCTTCCAACACTACAAATACACAGTCACATCCACATAAACCCCAATTCTCCTTTAGTATCTACTTTGGAGGAACGTTTTTTCTTTCTCTCAAAGGTCAATAAAATGTATGTCCCATCCCCTATTACCTTCTCAAGAAAGCTACCATTACCTATCCCTTACAGAAATCTTCAATCAATTTTTTCATGTGGGGTTTCCATCAGCATAACATGTTTAGAATCTTTGATCTTAAGACAGTAAAAACTATAATAAAAACAAAATGATTCCAGTTGCTATCTTATTTCTTCAGACACTTTTACAACATAGCTTTCATGTTCTTATTCCCTATTCATTCTTCAACTCACTCCAATCTGGAGTCTGTTCCCCTTGCACTAATAAAGCTGCTTAAATTCAGATTTCTAATTATTTTGTTACTGGAGAATTGCATGAAAGTTGTCACATTGTTAGATTTATCAAGAGCAATCAACAAAGGTAACCATTTCCTTCTTCTTAGGATATATATATATATATATATATTTGGAATGTGTGACACTATCTGTTCTAGACAATTTTCTCTTACAATTAAGATGGCCCTTTTTAGTCCCTTTTCTGAAATTGAGCTCCTCAAAGCATTTCTAAAACTGAATTTCTTTTCTCCACCTTTTCTCCCTCCTTCCTCTCTCCCTGTTCCTCTTGCATCCATTCCTATGGTCTCAAATGCATTCTATACATGATCTTCTATGTCTTCTTTTCTATGTCTATGAAGAATCTCATTGGAATTTTGATAAGAATTACATTTAATCTGTAGATTGCTTTGGGTAGTACGGACATTTTAACAATGTTAATTCTTCTAATCTATGAACATGGATATCTTTCCATTTATTTGTGTCTTCTTCAATTCCTTTCATCAACGTTTTGTAGTTTTTGGTGAACAGATGTTTCACCTCCTTGGTTAAAATTATTCCAAAGTATTTTATCTTTATGCAGCTATTATAATTTGGCATGTTTTCTTGATTTCTTTCTCAGATAATTTGCTGTTACTGTGTAGAAATGCTACTGGTTTGGGGATTTTGATTTTATATCCTCCAACTTTACTGAATTTGTTTATTAGTTTTAAAAGGTTTTCAATGATGGAGTATGTATGGTTTTTATACATAAAATAATGTCATCTGTAAACAAGGACAATTTAACTTCTTTCTTTCCATTTTGGATGGCTTTTATTTCTTTTTCTTTCCTAATTTCTCTGAGTAAGGTGTCTAGTACTGAATAGAAGTGAAGAGATTGGGCATCTATCTCGTTCCAGATCTTAAAGGAAAAGCTTTCAACTTTTCCTCATGGAATATGATGTTTCCTTGGAGTTTGTCAAACATGGCCTTTAATTATGTTGTAGTACATTACTTCTATAACTACTTTGTTAAGAGTTTTTATTATGAAAATATGTTAAATTTTGTCAAATGCTTTTTCTTTATCTATTGAAATGATCTTATGGATTTTGTTCTTCATTCTGTTAATGTGATGTATCACATTTATTGATTTACATATGTTGAAATAGCTTAGGATCATTGGGACAAATCCTACTTGATCATGGTGAATAATACTTCTAATGTGCTATGGAATTTGCATTGCTGGTATTTTTTGAGGACTTTTCCATATATGGTCAGTAGGGATTGGTCTGTTGTTTTCTTTTTCTTTCTTTCTTTCTTTCTTTTTTTCTTGTAATCTCCTTTTCTGGCATTGGTATCAGGGTGACGCTGGCCTTGTAAAATGTGTTTGTAAGTATTTCCTCCTCTTCAATTTTTTGGAAGAGTTCGAGAGGAATTGTTATTAGTTCTTCTTTAAATGTGTTATAGAATTCAGCAGTGAAGTCATCAGGTCCTGGACTTTACTTGATGGGAGACTTTTTATTACTGATTCACTGTCCTTACTCATTATTGGTCTTTTAAAGTTTTCTATCTCGTTATAATTCAGCTTTGGTATGCTGTATGTATGCATCAAGGAATTTATCTGTTTCTTCTAGGTTATCCAATTTATTGGTGTGTAATTGTTCGGAATTGTTTCTTATGTTCCTTATGTTTATTTAATTTCCCATTTTATTTTCTTTTGTTATGCTAGTAATGATGGGATTGGGCATATGGCAAGGCTAGTACCCACCTCTGAGAGGATGAGAGTTCATAGTAGTTTGCCATCGCTATGAGCCTGATGTCTTACAGAAAACTCAAGTGTGGTTTGGAGACACAGCTGACCTAGTGGATCACTGATAGATAAGCTCAAATTGTTTTCTTGATTTGTACCAGAATCTGGTTGCTGTGGAGATTAGGTTAAAGGTGGAGGTTTAAGTAATCTCAGCTATCGTGGTTGAAGGTTTATAAAAAGAATAATTGAGACAACCTATTAAAATAACCTTGTGAAATTTAGAACAATTAAAATGGGCATTTGAAGAATTTTCAGCAAGAAAGACATAAATATATAGCTTGAAGAAGTTATGCTCAGCTGGTTAAAGACTGTTCTCATGCAGCCAAGGCCATAGATCCATATATGGGCCGGTTAGATTTGAATTAAAAAAAAAAAAATTATCTCATGATAATGGATGCTACTCATAATCTAGATCTCTTGAAAATATGTCCTATAGACATAATAGAAGCAAGGAAGAAACTGAAACAGCTCAGAGCATGCATACGTACATCCGGGAAAAGTAATTTAAAGTATGTATTCTGCAAATAATAGATCTGCGGTAGCATCATTGACTATGAAAGTAAGCTCATTTTCAAAACCATGAGGGATAATTGTAATACATGTAATGATTTTTAACCTTTAAAAGTATAATTATAATTTTCAAAAGACATACAAATGGATATTTACAAGATTTTAAATAATGATCTCAGAATAGTCAGCATTATGGATAAAAAGATGTTTACATATACTGTGTTTTGAAACTCATTATCTAATAAAAAGCAATAAACTTGGATTGTGTATTAGCTAATGATCAAGAAGCTATTGACCATAAAACTCATGTCAGATAAAGTGCTCTCTTTTTATTTAAACCCAAATCTTTCTACAGCAATTTTTCCAGGTGGATCTATCCTCTCAAATGAAATTGTTCCAAAGTCATCACAAAGCTGAGCCAGTATATGACTACAGTTTGGATTTATCCTATTTCAGTTGTGGATTTCAAATATTAACTGCTGGCTAAAATAATCTAAAATTGACCTTGAAACATTTAAGTATACACTATGATTTGTTGTGAATAGAATTATAATGTTTGCATTGATAAATCACTCCAAAGTACAGAAAGTACCTTAGGTAAAGGTTCTTTGATTCCAAAATCAGGATAATTATTACTACTTTACCAATGACAAAATATACGGTCAGGAAAATGATGCTAAGGGTTCAAATTGACACCTGTAAAAATTGTGTTTTATAACAAGAATCAATGACAATATCTAGATTAGCCTTTTCTCATGTGTTCTTTTTTATTCTATTCTATTTATAGAATCTATCTATAGTTTATTCTATCTATAGTTTATTCTATTCCAATTACCTATCCATCTATACCTACTTCATTCTAACAAACACCTTGTTCTATGTATCACAGAGAAAATAAAGGCTATCCAATGTGAATTCCTTCTAGCCACCAAAGTATCCATCCTTCCGTTCTTACACAGATGTATAGTTAACTGTCTTTTCTAAGCACAAATCGCTCTTTTTGCTTTCTTTATCCTACAACCTCTCACCTAATCCAGGATCTTGCCATGCCATTACCACTGCTTACTTCTCCATACATTTCCCCTTTCCTTCAAACTATAAATATGCCAAAATCATATAATAACCAAAAAAATCCCTTCCTTTGACTACACTTTTCCTTCAGGCTGCTATCCCATCATGTTCTTTGATACTCCAACAAAATTCTTCCATCTCAATATTCTTTACTCCTAGAACAATTGCAATCTGACTTTTCCCAACTTCACAAATTTTTCTCTTATTTGAAGAAGTAGCTCAATGTAGAATTGTCTTCATTTTTTATTCTAAATATCCTTGCCTGATAAAATGCCTTCTTTTGAAACTCCCTTTCATACTGATTTCGGTTTTCCTTCTACTACACCAATCATTTACTTTCAGACTTCTCCCTACTGTTTCTTCTTTATTTCTCTGAAACTCAAATATAGGAATCGCTTAGAACTTTATTCTTGTCCCTTCTGTCTTCCTGTGCTTTCCAGAGTTTACACATAGACTTTGGCATACTACATGCTGCCACATACACCTTAATCATAGTACTTTACTTTCATCACCATTACTCCTTCTGTTTTATATATTATTTAAAACAGGAATTGTGGATTAAAAAACAAAACAAAAAACAAATATACCATCACCTAGATGATTTCATTTATTTATTTTTTTTTATTTCACATACACCAGTTGAAAAACATATACCTTCTTTCTCACATTTGCGTACTAGATAAGTCATTGGATAAAGAATCCTTCTTAATTCCAACCCAAATTTACTATGTTCTTTCATATTAGTATTTGAATGGTAGATATTCCATAACAGTTTATTTCTATCTCTCCTTTATATCTGAAGCCCAGCCTCAAGACTGAACAAACATGATTAGATATTGTAAACACAATGGCTTATGCATGGTCCAGACAGAAAAGGAAAACAATAAAGAGTGGTGGGAATTGTAATGACCTAAGCAGAACAGACACATCTGCTGGTGAGATCAGTGCACAGCCTTTCAGCTCTTCCAATGCTGGCCCTCTGTCCCTTTGTCACAGTATTTGATGTTGAACTCTGAATATGTCTAATGACAATTACCCAATAATGTTTGAAAAGTTAGCGCATAAATAGTGAGTGATACTCAAAAACAAATCACTTGGACTTGCTAAATCATTCATTTAGTTCTGAATAAGGAATCATGTCCATGTGAAGACATAGAAACATAATAACTGTAAAATTTTCTGTTTTTTCACATTCTCTTGAATGCTTTTAAAAATATTCTTTAGCTATATATATATGTGTGTGTGTGTGTATATATATATATATATATATATGTACTATCTTTATCTCTTAAACAAATACTCAGGATTTTCCCAGAAAAAATGACATTGATACTGCTCTTTCCCTAGCTGATATCAGACTCAGGTATAGTTATAAAAACAGAGTTCTGTTTTGAAAGCAAATTTTTGTTCACACGAAGTAAATTCCTCCTTCCAGGATATAAGAAGGCTGACCATAATTTAACACTATTAAGGTCTCAGGCAGAGGTAATTTACTAAGATGAGAGGTTTACTTCTAAGAAAGCATATTTTTCTAACATTCCCCTATCATAAGATCAGATTCAGCATTAATTTTTATTATGTCATGAGCAGTCTACTAAGTGAGGTACACATCAAATTTAATATATGACCCTGCCTCTTAAAAAAACTAAAGTGAATATTAAAATGATATACTTGATGCTAGTAATTCTTATACTTTGTACTATGCCATTAATAGTTAAGGAGAAATACTTTAACATCTTAAAAACTTTAAAAAAAAATTCTTATTTTACTCACTACTAATATGGGCTATTTTATTTGAAAAGATGCAGGAGATAAGGATGTTGGAGACATAGCGTGCATATCTTCATAAACCAGGTCACCTAGAAATAGAAGATAGAGTCAAATAAGAAGAGGTTCAAATCCCAAGCCAGAGGATAGGTGGAGGGAAAAAAAGGAGCCCACGAATAAAACAAGAAGGAAATATTGAGGATTTACATACAAACAAAAACTCAAGAATACACACTGAAGGAGACATCAAGGAAACAGAAAGTTTAAATAAGGATTGACTAAAGACAGAATCAAATACAGCACAAAGATCCCTTAAAATAAAAACTGAAAACTCTCCATTTTATTTAACATTTAGAAAATTTGGTCCACAGTGAGTTATTTCAATTGATTATTCAGTCAGTTACAGATCAAACTCCTTGTTCTACTCTTTTTCCCCTTATCCCTAGTAGACTTGACTAGTCTTAAAAAAAAAACTTTAAAAATAAGAAGACATTGCTGATCTTTGCAAAAGAAAATTTGTTAGTGACCTTGGTAAAGTAAATATATTAGAGGAATCAAAGGCTTGTTTGCTATGGATTATAGAAAAATAAAAGGTAAAGATGATTTTGTTTTAATGTTGGAATAGGTTTTTATAAGTATATTATATTGAAATAATTCGTTCAAGTTTCTAACTCTTTCATTGTCAAGTTTTCACAGTACTTTGACTTAATCTTTTTCTTCTTGCTTTAGAGTATTTCATCATTCTTTCTGAATTTTCTGTGATTAAGAAAAAAATAATTGCATGTCTAAAATTATTTATATGAAGATCTGTTTCATATAAAACAGAAGGATGGAAAAATGACCCTAATTATCTTTCAGTGTGTGATGGTCTTAGCTTTTATTTCTTTTTAATGTAACAGAGAATCAGTTAGTATTAACAATTATAAACATATATATATATTATGGAAGCTAAAGTTTCTTAGAAATATTCTTGCTCCTTCTCTTATTATTAACATAAAAAA
This sequence comes from Eulemur rufifrons, assembly GCF_041146395.1. NCBI lineage: Eukaryota > Metazoa > Chordata > Mammalia > Primates > Lemuridae > Eulemur > Eulemur rufifrons. The sequence continues at coordinate 37,404,289 of NC_090989.1, forward strand.
ACCCTATACAGAGAATTAAAATGCCACCACCTGCAATTTCCCCCAGTGTCAGCAGTATCAGCCACAAAGCAAATTTTTGTCTGTAATATAAGCTAAGTACAAGTTTTAAAAAGTCTTTAATCATTATTGCAACAGATAATTTTATGTGTTAACTTGATTGTGCTACAAAGCACCCAGATATTTGGTCAAACATTATTCTGGGTGTGTTTGTTAGGGTATTTTTAGATGAATTTAGCATTTGAATTAGTAGACTGAGTATAGCATATTGTCCTCCCTAATATGATTGGCTCTCATCCAATCAGCTGGAGGCCTGAGTTAAACAGGAAGGCTGACCCTCCTCTGTGTAAGAGGAAACTTCTTCCTGACTGTTTTAGCTGAGACATCAGTTTTTTTCCTGCCTTTGGACTCAAACTAAAACATTGGCTCTTCTTGGGCATAGAAACTGCAGTCTGTCAAACTGCAAATTCTACCATTGGCTCCCCGGATTCTCAAGGTTTTGGAATTGTACTGGAGCTACAACATTAGCTCTTGTCAGTCTCCAAATTGCCAACTGCAGATCTTGGTACTATTATACCTCCATGTGAGCCAATTTCTTACAAAAAGTCTTTCTCTTTGCAGATATACACACCCTGTGGGTTCTGTTTCCCTTCTGGCAGTGAATGGTGGAGTGCTGCTATGACAAATATCTAAAAAATGTAGAAGTGGCTTTGAAACTGGATAATAAATAGAGAGTGAAAGAATTTTAAGGAATATGTTAGAAACGTGGACATTAAGGGTCATTCTGGTGAGTGCAAAAAAAAAAAAAAGAAAATAGAGAAAAAGTCTAGAGAGAAAGTTACCATCTTTTAGAGATTACATAAATAATCATGAACAGAATATTGGTGGAAATATGGATATTAAAGGCCATTCTGCTGAGGTATAAGATGGAAATGAAAAACAGTTTATTGAAAACTGGAGGAAAGGTGATACTTGTTATAAAATGGCAAAAAAAAAAAAATCTTAGCTAGATTGTGTTCTAATGTTTTGTGAAGAATAAAACTTGTGATTGGTGAAATTATATATTTAGCTGAGGATATTTCTAAAGGGAAGTATTGAAAAAGCAGCTTGATTTCTGTGATTGCTCATAGTAAAATGTGAGATGAAAGAAATGAATTAGAAAAAGACTTGTCAAACAAAAAAGAACCAGAAGTTGAAGATTTGGAAAATTATCAGCCTATGAATATAGGAAAAATTGAAAAATCTGTTCTGAAGAGAAACTAAGGGTGTGACTAAACAAACAATTTGATAAGGAGATTAGTTTGGGTGTGAATTGCAAATTTAATCAGCTACTGGGCAGATGCCAGGAATAGACATGAGATTATACCAGTAGAAACCCTGCCAGCTAAGACTAAAGCAGACAAAAAAAAAAAAAAAAAAAAAGTGAGGGAATGAAAGAAGGCTGTTGGACATCAGCGATTTTATACAACCCAGACATTAGGAACAGAGCTATCCAGCACCAAACATGCTTCAACCTTCAAGAAAAGGAAAGAATGAGCTCAAAGATAACTCAGAGATCATCAGGGTTGTCACTCCCAACACTAGTCCAAGGGCTTCTTTCTCTTCTGTTTCAGAGGGTGGGACCTCAGAGAAAGCCTTGGAGAAGCAGCCTGCAGAGGTATGGTGGGCCTGGAGGGCAAAGCATCAAACTAAAGAGAATTAGTCTTGAGCTAAGATATAATGGAATTTGCCTTACTAGGTTTTGAACTTGCTTGGGACTCATCACTCCTTCATTCTTTTCTATTTCTCTGTTTTGAAATGGAATGTCTATTTTATACTTTTCCCACCATTGTATTTTGGAGGCATATAACTTGTCTATTCTTAGAGGTTCACAACTGGAAAGAAATTGTGATGATTTAGATGAGACTTTGGACTGTAGACTTTAGAATTGATGCTGGAATGAGTTAAGAATTTTGGAGATGTTGGGATAGAATGAATGTATTTTCCACATGATAAAGACATGAATTTGAGGTGTCCAGAGAAGAAGGATATAGACTAGATTGTGTCTCCCCAAATTTGTATATTGAAGTCCTAACCTTCAATGTAAAAGGGACTAAGTGGAGAAAGGGCCTACATGGTGGTGATAAAGGTTAAATGTTAAGTGTCCAATCCTAATTCGACAAGGCTGGTGGCCTTATAAAAAGAGAAAGAGACATCAGAGCTGTCTCCCGCACACATGCACAGCAAAAAATCATGTGAGGACAGGTGGCCATCTACAACCCAGAAAGATAACCGTTAATAGAAACCAATCCTGTATATCTTGATCTGGGACTTGTAGCCTTCAGAACTGTGAAAAAAATTAATTTCTGTTGTTTCAGTCACCCAGTCTATGGTATTTTATTATGGCAGCCCAAACAGACTAACATAATTATCTTCCACATTATACTGATGCCTACCACAACATCTGTATTTAAATTATTTAGATATATTGCCTCAATCTGACCATCTGGCTGCACCATATCTAGCTCAATCATATTGTCTTCTCATATAAATTCACAAACATTTTGCAGCTAGACTGAAACTCAGAAGTCCTGATTTTGAAATCTGTCATTTTTAGTCATTTTATTATATTTTTCTTCTAGGACCATAAGAAGAAAGAAGGACAAGGAAGGGGAGGAAGAAGAGGAGGTAAGAAAAAGAAAACAAAACAGTATTTCCAACTGTCTGCAACAACAAAAAGATAACTTGTCACATAGTCTGGCATATAAGTACATCTGAACACAAATTATATGCAGAATATTCTCTGTTCAATTACCTATATATTTTTAACCATACTAGCAGAAAGTGATTTAAATAATCTGTTTAGTGCAAGATACTATATGCAATCATTTTCAAAAGACATATTTCTTGTCCCCCAGAATTCTTATACACTGATGAGACCTGGCTGGAGTAGATGAGAAGAGTCTGTTCTTTGATATGCATTAATTTGATGTTTCTGGACATTGCAGTAACCTCTCAGCGGCTCTTTCTGCCTTCCATCAATCTCTATAATCCTTTCTTCTCACAGAGGCCAGGGTGAATCTTTTAAAACATACATCGTATAACATCACTTATTTGGATACAACCTTAAAAAGCCTTAGAATCCCACATATAAAAAAATCTGTCACCCTTCCCCTGGTCCCTGAATTCCTACTTGCTCAATGCCTACCATCCCTCAACTTATCCACTCTTCTCCTTCCAGCCTATTCTAGCCATACTAATTTTTGTCTTTTATTGTTTGAATTTATGAAGTTTTTTCCTCCCTACAATTTGAATGCTGTATCCTACCATTTGCAAAATTTGTGCATTCTCTATTTTTTTGGTAAGATCTCAGTACTCATATTAAAATATAAAGAGAGAAATTCTCCAACTACCCAATCTAAAGTTGCCATACTATTTCATCAAAATTTATATAATTGTCCACCAAGCTACCCTATGGAGTGATGGTCTTATGTGTTTTCCATGTGTTTCCTTCGAGACAGAAAACTCCATGATAATAGGAACGTTGTTTTTCTTGTTCACTGCTGCATTCTCAACAAGAACAATGAATTATATGGAGTTGGTGATCAATAAAGATTTGTCGAGTGAATGAATGCCTGTGTATAATTTACTTACACTTAGACAATGGAGCACTGTAGCAAATTAATAAAAGCCCTCAAGTCCTTAGGAAGTAGTAGGTAATGGAGTAAATGCATTACCTGCAATAACTATTTTTCCCAATCTCATTATTATAATTATTCCCAATTTCACATCATTATTCCCCAATTAGAGATGACTAAACTGAGCCTTAGAGAATTTAACTCATTCAAAGCCTCTTCAGCTCTTATGTAGTAAAGCTGGGTTGAGCAACCAGGTCTTTCTAGATTTAACATGTGAAAACCTTGTACCACCAACTACACAATGTTTTACTTTACCACTACAAGGGAAGATTGATATTGGGTTGGGCTGAAAATTAACGTTGAGATAGAGGGTGAGAAAATGCTGTGGACTGAATTCTGTTCTGCAAAAATTGATGTGCTGAAACGAAACCCTAACCCCCAATGTGGTTATATTTGGAGACATGGCTCGCAGAAAGTAATTAAGGCTAAATGACTTCGTTAGAGTAGTTTTTAGCTCTCACATGTGAGTAAGAACATGTAGATTTGTCTTTCTGTGCTTGACTTATTTCACTTAATGTAATGTTCTCCAGTTCCATCCAGGTGGAACTGACATGACAAGATTTAATTCCTTTCTGTGGCTATATAATATTCCATTGAGTACATACCCAGTAGAAGTGGTAATTTTATAAGAAAAGGAAGTAGACATATTTTTCTCTCTCTTTCTCCATGCACATACACAGAGAAAAGACCATGTGCAAACACAGCAGGAAGGCAGCCATCTGCAAGCCAGGAAGACAATCTGAGCCAGAAGCCAACAATGTTGATAACCTGAATCTCAGACTTCCATCCTACAGAACTGTGAGAAAATAAATTTCTGTTGTTTTAGCCACACAGTCAATGATATTTTGTTATGGCAGCCCCAGAAGACCAAAACAGAAACAAATACTGCAGTTTGTTTTACTATTTCTGAAGAAAAAATTAGCACAGTTACTCTAACTCGTCAAAATTTTTCCTGTGGATGTTATTTCCATGCCACATTTATGAAACTTGCCACCTCTGTGTCACCTCAGCTCCCTTGTGAGAAACACAGCTTTGTATATTTAAGTAAAAGAATCCCATATGTTCAGAAATTTGTGTTGTTAAAGAGTTTAAATAGTAGAAAAGTGGAGTTTTAAACAATTATCAATTGGTAAAAACAAGTTGTTTAAAGGCTTACTTGATAGGACAAATTGAATTTTGAAAACACATTTCAGTTATACTGTAATCATTTTTTTATGTTAATGGCTTCTGAAATGGAGAAGGCTCTTTCTCAGTGCTGTTCCCTCTACTGACTGGCTTAAGAGCTGTGCAGAGCTCCTATTGACTCAAAAATATGAAGAAGGGAATCAAGAATTGGGTGGATGGGTAGGAAATCCTGAAAATGACCATCTCTGAATCTGAACAGAACCAAGCAGTTCTGTAAATGCAGATCACATAATATTGACTAATATGCATTAGTATACAGAAACACATTTTTAAGTTAAGAATGTATAAAGCTTTCTTTCTGCATTGATCTAAGATAATAAAACTTCACTTAAGTATACACAGATATGCGGGTAGTGTTTATAAATGCTCAGTAAGCCAATGTACAATGTTTTATAAGCTTAAGTAATAAAATTGTTCCTAGTTAAGTTGACTGACTAGAAGTAAATGTTGATTGTTGGTCCATATTGGCCTCTTTAAACAAAAGAATTTCAATAAATTTTAATAATTTTCCTAATCAAATGCTACATTTAAAGCCTATTTTCAAGTTAAAAACATATTGAAAAAATTAAAGTAAAAATGTTATAAAATTTCCTGAGTAAATTTGATAATAATGAGACTTTTTTGTTTGAAAGTTTTCTCTAAAAATCCTAGAATGGAAATAAAAAAGCTGTATCATAACTAGAAAGTCTTTTTATTATTGTTCTTCCTGTGGCCTAATTTTGCCACCAAATGAGTATCAGTTAAATATTAATTAAACTGTTACTATCAGCTTAATGCCTAAGATTTCCTGAAAAACTAAGTTAAATTGCATTCAATCAACATGATGGTGTTATTATTCTACCTAATTATTTTCCAGAGACACATTTCATTCTCATTTCTGATGCCAGATTTCCATAGAATTCTTTGATAAGGTACAAACAGAAATCTACCTTTACATCACGTTTTTATTCCTTAAGTAACGATTAAAGCTTTATTTGACCCTGTAACAGCCTGCAGCCTTCTCTAATATAAGCTTTGACACCATTCTATGTCAGAGCAGAACTATCTTACAGTGAAATAGAAAATTTTTCAGTAAAAAATGAACTTTTCTCCTTCAATTTTCAGTAAAATCTGATAGATTTGCACAGCCCACTTAATTCAAGAGTGCATTTTAACCAAAAACACATAATTTATTTCATTATTTTTTTTAAATAATGAATCACAGTCATTACTAAGGGAACTTAAAATTATTTGTTCCAATAACCAGGTATTACCCAAAATTCTACACATAAAATTTGCATGTAAATACATTACAGATGTTAAACTATTTGGATTTTTGCCTCAATCTCTTCAGAGTTCAAGAATGGCTCACTAGGAGCAATATTTCCAAGAACTTCCTCATCATAAGAATCACCTAGGGGCTTGTTAAACATAAAGATTCTTGGGCCCCACAACAAACTTACTAAATCAGAGTCTCATCAGGGAGAGATGTTTCTCCCCTTTTAAAAAACTTTTTATGATGGAAAAATGCAAACATAGAAAATATAAAGGTGAATATACTAAACTCACATGCAGCCATTCCTTGGCTTCAACAATTATCAACTCATGGTGAACCGAGATAAGATTTAAACTATCATGCTCTCTCTTCCTATACAATTTTTGGAGCAAATCCCAGACATCATTTGCAGTTCATCTATATGTGTTTCAGAAAATATCCCATAAACAAGAGTCTTATTTTAACATGACCACAATAACATCATAATACCTAAAATTCCACCAATAGTTACTAAATACAATAGTGCATCACTGCTGAAAATTCTCATTGCTTTATACATGCATTGTTTATCCAGTTAGTCTCAATCATGATTCGAACAAAGATCACATAATTTACTTAATTTCTACATATTTTAAATCTTTTAATATGTGGGTTTTTTCCTAATCATTTTTCTCCCCTTGCAATGTGTTTGTTGAATATGTATTTTAATAAGATCCCATGATTCTTATCAAATAAGTTGGGGAAGCTCAGAGCAGGGGTATTTAGCTCAGGTATATGTGCATCTGTAGATGTGTTCAGCCTCAGGACTGTCTCACCACAACCTGGAAAGGCAGTTGACCATTCTATTATTTGTTGCTTCATGTGTAGAGCAGTGACAATACCTGTTGTCTTCTTTGCAAGGATGCTGTGAAGATTAACGAGCTAATATTGATAAAGCACACCGAACTTGAGAGAAGAAAGCCTCCTTTGAAAAGCTTGTAAAAAAAAAAAAAAAAAAAAAGCTTACAGCTCTTGTAATACTCTTCTGTGGGAGGCTGATCAATCACTTCTAGCAAACACACTGTGTTATGTGAATTGTGTATTAATGATAAGTACAAGTCAATTTTCCTCAAACTAAACAACTATAAATTATGAGGAGATATATATATATATAGAGAGAGAGAGAGAGAGATACTATATTTGTAATACAGGTAGAAGGAAATAACTCATTTATAGATTTTTACTAATTGTCCACGTGGTTAGATTGACAGAGTCTAAATTTCTTTCTTTGAAACTTAGATATGAAAGTATTATAAAAATTAATTCTCATGGTAAATAATAAAAAGTAAATTTTAATTCCATCAAATCCTAATAAACAGTAGCTTATTTATCTCTCTTATTGTAAGCAAAATTTAAATTGGTTTGAACAATTTCTATAGAATCACTGATTTTTAAAATTTTATATGTAATTAGGGGACTGTATTATCATCTTATATAAATTAATTTTTCAATGTAAGAGTCATTTTGTTAAATATTGGAAAGGTCATGGAATTCAAAATAAGGAAAACTCTAGTTTCATCTTTCTAAAGCAATTAAAATATGTGTAATTTTGGGCATATCACTTTACCTGTGTGAACTATAATTGATTCCATAGTACAATAAATCAGTTGTTCTTTTCTAGTTTTAAAATTTTATGAATTAGGGCAAACACTTTTCTATTAAAATAAAGTCTTTATTGTATTTTTATCTGTCCTTGCACTTTTGTTAAACAAACTAAAATTAAGACTCCACAATAATGAGAAATGTAGAGAGCAATTTAAATTTAAAATCTCTCTTTTATCCCACTATACTTTAGTTGACTTCTGCTGTTGAATTATCCATTATATAGTAGTGATTTATAAAATCATAGTCTTAGGGGACCTACCTGATTAATATCCCCTTATTTCCTAAACTTCAATAGTAACTGGAATAGAAGGACTTATGCTATTTAAAATTAACTATCAACATACAGCAAAACATTTTCTTTCATATTACATAAAAACATTATTTTAAAGCTGTGCCTTTTCTACTAGAAACCATATATTAATACAAAAACAACTAAACAAAGAAACCTATGAATTTAGCAATGAATGCCTAGTGTCTAGTCTTCTAAATATTATTTTAAATAGATCATCTGAAATTTTATGTAGTTTAATCTTCTATTTTTGAAATTTTTGTCCTCTTTTACTTAATCTCATTATTGCATATTCTAATCAAATGAATGTTTTATGGATACTTATATATCTAGTTCCCAAGGTAGGGACAACACTAAGAAAGATTATCTTCAAAGTAATAAAGTTTAAATAGAAATCAATGGATGCCTGTAGGAAGGAGAATTTTATTGTGTGTATATCACAATGGCATTTATGTTTCTAGTTCCACTTTAAAGTCCTTACCATAGGGGGAAACGGGCAGCCAATTAAGAAGTAAGGATAATAAGGAAATGTGAAAGAAAAGAAGAGGGCTGCATTAGTTTATAGAGCAAAGGGAAAAAGAGCTAGTGAATTAATAATGTCCTTAGATAAGCCAATAATTGACTGAGCGTGGAAACTTATTTGGGCTTCTCACCCGGGTAGTATCAATGCCTTCATGATGGAGAACACAGGTGCCACTTCTTGAACTGTGTCCTCTTAATCTTATGTGCATATATTTATGTAGAAGTATGTATTTGCCTAGTGAAGTGTTTAGTACTAGGTAAAATCGAGAATTGTGCCAGGTTAACTCCCATTTTTGGATTAACAAAACAATGTAAAAAAATTTATTCCCATTTTACAAATGAGGAAATTAAAGTTCTTGAAGCCATATGGCTAGGGACATTGGGCCATGCTTCTGCCTGCTTTTCTATCTATTCTTTCAGATTAGTAAATAGGCTGAACATGTAGACTGTACTTTCTTTTTATCTTCAAAATTCAAGTCACTTGCTTTGTCTCCTTATCACATCACCAATAATCAGCAAAGTTTTCATGTCTACAAAATCCCTAGGATGCTATAAGAATATGGGAATGCATCAAGAAACAATGAAAATTTGGTCACATCTCCTTGGGTTCTTATCTTTTAAATAGATCATAAATTCCTTGGGAGGAGAGAATATGTTGTTCATTTTGTTACACAATTATAGCACCTGCTTCAAGTAAATGTTAATATTTTTAAAAAGAAACATTGATTGGGGAGCATTTGCAGCCATAGTTGTTTACCAGATGCTAATATAACTTCTTTAGCATCTTACCTCTCTTCTCTAAAGCAGGGCATTGTAGCCTTTTTTTCCTGCTTCATATGACATCTTAGAAATGACTCACTTGTTTGTCACTTGCCACGGGCATGTCTGGTAGCTCTAACCAACTCCAATCCTAGTTCTCCTACTCCTAAGAGCAAAGTGGACGGAGAGAAAAACAGATTAACATTTTTAAATGAATGAATTCAAAACTGTTTCCCTCATTATTTTTATATCAGTAACAAATTACTTGTGACTCATGTCATAGTTGTTGGAGGTCCTGTAGTCAAAATCAAGGGTTGAACACCACGAATCTGAGAGTTTGAGTTCAATGCCAATGGGAATCATTTTACTTCAATGATTGCGTGATTTAATCCCCATATCCCTACGATCCAATGTTTGAGGCTATTTGACAATCCTGCTGCAAGCCCAGCTCGAAATTGGAGACCTATCTTGATAATCTTGTTTCTGCAGGTATGCCATGTATGAGTTTCTGCTACTTATTTCCACAATTGCTGATGCTAATGGCTACTGTACCTTCCTTTCTCCATTTTGCCTGCTATGTTTCTAGATTATACATAGCTATATCTTTCTAACCTTCTGAGATATCCTTTTTTTGTTGTTGTTAGATTTCACTGAAATTGTCTGTCACATTTCAAAAACACAAACCCACTTTATTCTTTAGGAGCTATAACTACCTTGTTTATTTCTTAGGCTATCACTTTGTGCTGCTTGCACATCTAACTCCCCCACTTTCCTCCCTGCCCCCACCTCCTGTTCCCATTTGTGATATGGTAAGTGAGATACGATTGTATTTTCTACCCTTATCTTGGCTTCTTGTTTCTCAAATTTTGGGAAAAAGCAACCTAAAGTGCACATTCAGTAATAAGATTATTATGGTGAGCATTGCACGTTTATCAGATTTTCTTTGGCTGCAAAGTAAATGATTATTTTCTAAACGTATGGCTTTATCAGTACATAAGGAAATTATATTTTAGGGGGATAAAGGCAGATATTTTTGCAGTATTTTCTTTCAGTGGTAAGAAATAAGGAACAAACACTGTTTTGCAAAATCATATTCCAGAGGACTAATTAAAGATTTATTTCATGGACAAATAAACCACCTGCCCCTGCATGCTTTATGGGAATGTTTTACATTTTCCAATCCCTTATTTCACACATTCATTAATAACACAGAACATGTGCAGTTTGCATTTAGGCATTTTCATAAGTATGAAATATTCAGCTTCCCTAGTGTTGAGTCAACATAGCCACTATAATTATGATTACTAACCTCTGCAAAAAGTTCAGATACTGTGAGTATGTGTGTATGTGTGATTATGTATGCATATATACATATACACATGCATACATATCATATAAAGCTGTATACTTTTCATTTTTTAAATCTTTCATCTCTATTGTTTAAAAGTTGAAAAGTTGGGAAATGTTAAATTATGAAAAATCATTGCCTTATTTTTATGTAACACTATGATGAATATTTATGATGGTTATTCACAAATCTTACTTTTATTGATAATTCTGAAAATTATAAAGTTCCTTTTTAATAACTTCAAAGCATGGCACGTTCTCTAACTTGGTTTTTAACCTCTAAAATGGACCTGTATCATTAGGTTGGTTAAAGTACTAAAATAATAATCTGTCTTTATCCCCCTAAAATATAATTTCCTTATGTACTGATAACACAATACATTTAGAAAATAATCATTTACATTGCAGCCAAAAAATCTGATAAACATACAATGCTCACCATAATACTTTTGTTACTAAATGTCCACTTTAGGTTTCTTTTTTCCCAAATTTGAGAAACAGGAAGCCAAGAGAAGTGCAGAAAATACAATCATATCTCGTTACCATATCATAAATGGGAACAGGAGGTGGAGGCAGGGAAGGAAGTAGGGGAGTTAGTTGGGTATTTGTAAATAAAAAAATGAAAGAGAATTATAGATTCAAATATATTACCAAATAAAACAAATAGACAAAGAATAAATTGGGGTAATTCTGCTTCTATTGTAGTCTCTGCTATTTGAATACAATAACTCAGTGAGATTTCATCCCCAACTGCTCCCTAGCAGTTTTATGTGAATAAGATATTTTTACAAAGCAATTAAAAAAATAATACTCACACATTGAGCCCCAACTTCCTACAGCAGTCTAATCAGAATGCTACAAAAAAATCTGTCATACTACTGATATTTTACAAGGTTATGATTTTTATTTTCAAGGGTTTTCAGTAAGGACTTTGAGTGGGATAATTTTTATTTTATTTATAATGGATAGGCAATACTCCTAAGTTTAATGTGAAAAACTTCATCAGTACTGCCCTTGTCATTGTCACTGTAATGCACCTACCTCCTGGCCCTACCACAGAACTTTCATTAATGAGATGTATGATTGATTGTATCTCTTAGCGGGGCTGATAGTCAACCTCTAAGATATCTGTAAAGAAATATTTAACACTAGTTCTAGAAAGTTTCTGCTGTCAAAAGCAGTAGAGGTATATTACATGTTCTAGACTGTCCAATAATATGTCTTTTAAAATATCTTAAAATATCACAAATGAGATCCTAATATCATATTGTAACTTTTGATAGTAATTTAATTTTTAGTAAAAGTACCACCAACAGTATATGTTTTTCAAGCTTAGGCTTGTCTTACCTATTTTTCTCTGTTTCAATTTGTCTCAACTGTTATTCAACACCTATCATTTACTCTCCTATGTACTACAAACTTTGAGTAAAGTGTGTAGTTCAAATAGCAAATAGCAATCTGATTATTTTTATTTAGTTTAGGCAAAAAGGAAAATATGCTTCTATTGTTCCTTTGGCTATTTCTTCCTCTCGTTAATAGAATTCATAATAACGTGTTGTCCAATTTTCATTAATTTTTTTTTTTTTTTTTTGAGAAAGGGTCTCACTCTTGCTCAGGCTGGTCTCAAACTCCTGAGCTCAAGCAATCCTCCTGCCTCAGCCTCCCAAAGTGCTAGGATTGCAGGCATGAGCCACCATGCCCAGCCCAATTTTCATTAATATTTTAAAGTACATAGTGTGCACACATAAAATTATATATATTTGATATATGCTATATATAATTTTTGTTTTTTAAAAAAACTTTTGTTGAGGTAAAAAACATATATATGATTTACCATGTTTAATATATTTTTAAGTATACAAATAAGTGGTAATAAATACCTTTTTATTACTTTTTTCACCATTCTACTCCTTTCACTTTCCCCAGCCTCTGGTAACCACCAATCTACTCTCTGTTTTCATGAGATACACTTATTTAGTCCCTGCGTATGAGTGAGAACATGCGATATTTGTCTTTCTGTGTTTGGCTTATTTCATTTAACATAATGACCTACAGTTCTATCCATGTTTCAGCAAATGACAGGATTTCATTCTTTGTCATGGCTGAATAATATTCCATTGTGTATACATACCACACTTTCTTCACTCATCTGCTGATGGACAGTTAGGTTGATTCCATATTTTGGCCTTTATGAATAATGATGTAATAAGCATAGGAGTGCAGACATCACTTTCATATATTGATTTCCTTTCTTTTGGATATATACCCAGTAGTGGAATTCCTGGGTTATATGGAAGTTTTATTTTTAGTTTCTTTTTTTAAGGAACCTCCATACTGTTCTCCATAGTGCTCTTGCTCAGCTCCCTCTGGAAAACCAACCAGTAATTTTCTATGTCTTGTAGGCAGTCTTCATTACTTTTTCTTTCTTTCTTTCTTTACTTCTTTCTTTCTTTCTTTCTTTTTCTTATTTTTTTCTCCTTTGACCGTGTGTATTTTCAAATAGTCTTGAAGTTCACTAATTCATTCCTGGTTTCGTTCATTCTGCTGTTGAGAAATGCCAAAGAGTTTCTCAGTTCAGCATATATACTTCTTGTTTCTAAAATTTCTGTTTTTCTTTTATTATTGTAATCTGTTTGTTCAATTTCTCAGACAAATTTCTGAATTGCTTTTTTGTGTTATTTTGAAGATCCTGAGCTTCCTTAAAACTGCTATCTGGAATTCTTGGTCAGAGAGCTCACAAATCACAATCTCATTAGAGTTGGTCACTAGATTTTTGCCTTGTCCTTTTGGAGAGGTCATGGTTTTTTGTTTGCTGTTGTTTCTTGTCGCATACACCTATGTCTTTGCATTGAAGGATTATTTATTTTTTCCAGTTTTCTCTGTCCAGCTTGTTAAAAAATATATTTGCTTAGCAAATATTTACTGTTAGATTACTGCTTCCTTTTCAGCTCTAGGTGGTGTCTTAAGCCCAAATTCACTTCTGCTCTAGGAAATGGTTAGAGCACTGCCTGTCCCAAATGAGGAGGTCCTAATGGTATTAACCTAGCAGTGTGCAATAACCCTGTAGTTGCTAGGAGTGTGTGCCCAGGGGATCTGGGCTATGTGCTTCCTACAGCAACTCTTACTGGACATTTTGTTTGGCAGAGATATAAAGCAGAGTTTCCAGGTTGGAGATAACAGTCTTGCCTCCCCCATTTGTCTTTGTCCTCTAAGATGTTTCTCCCTTCAAGTAGTCACAATAGTATCTGTGGATTAAATCAAGGGTAGGTCTTTCACCAGGGAATTGAAGAAGGTGGGAAAGCTTGTTGACCACCTCAATTTCACTTTTTCCAAGTAGGAACCATGAGCTGAGGGGGGATTTATGTGGTTGGTGCTGGCAGATAGGGGGAGGGGTGATATAGACATGGAAGTCCTGTTTCCAACTGTCTGCTCAGAGTTCTTCCACTTCTCTGTGACCCTGGGACCTGTCTCATCCTCTATATGAACTCTGGGTTGTTGCTGGAGAATATCTTAAAGCTGTATATTTGTTTTTGGGTTTTTTTTTTTTTGCTAGAATAAGGTGAGAGAGAAGCCAGTGCAATTTTGAAACTGGAAGTCTGCAAGCTAGAAGTTTGAGATCAGGATGTCAGCAGAATTAGTGTCTTCTGATGCCTCTTTCCTTGGCTTGTAGGTCTATGTACGAAATCTTGAGTTAAAAAAAATTCTTAAGTATTTCTTACTTCATTAGAATCTGAAATTATTGTACATGTGAAAAGATTATTCTCTGTAGAATATGAAATATCTACAAAAGATTTATATGCTATGAGTGCATGAGTGTGTGTGTGTATATGTGTATTATATGAAAACCCAAAGCAGTTTAAAAGTCAAAATTTCCAGTAAGAAATGTCTCCAAAAAAATACATGCCAATAGATTAACATCTGAACAAATTGAATGCAGCATCAAATTTCAAGCAAACCAGTATGGGGAAAAAAAAAAATTTCTTGGAAAGACAACCACCCTTCACTTCCATCAATGAGTAGTAGGCTAAGCAGATGGTGAGCTCTACACTTGGTCAATAGATCAAGGTGATGGTGGTAGAAGTGATTGATTTTTCAATGGAAGAGGCTCGAATATGAAGAACTGTTTCAAAGGATATTAACATAGTATAGATTTTAAAGTAGGGACTTACATCTCTGATCATGATCAGACAACTTGTTCTAGATCTCTTTCCCACTGAAAACCAATTTAAAATTGAACAGAATGCAGGAAGTAATTTTTTAGAGTTGTACTCAAGACTGTGCCATCTGAGAAAAAGAAGTAATAAGAGTTAAGCCCCAATATTATGCCCGGATGCATTTTCTTGACTGCAGCAAAGGAAGTGGAAACTAAACAATGCACAGAGGTCTCACAGAGCTGACAAGATAGAGATTAAAGTTCAGGGCCCCTGAGATGATTGGAATAGAGGGCAGGGTACCTTAGAGATGGGAACTATTAAGAGAAGGAGCTTCAGAAATCTTCATGGTATTCTTAAATTTTGGGTAAAAACTAAAATGTGCATTCAAAGGTTGAGAATGTACTGGCAAAGTACAATAGCTGAAGAAAAAACAAACATTAGTTTTCTGTGAGCTAAAGAGATACTACACTTCATACAGCACAAGAAAAAGTATGATTTCTGACCTCTCAACTGAAGAAACTTCATTAAAATCACCAGGCATTCAGGAGAGAACGTAGAAAGGTATACATTTTGGAATGCATAATTTAACCCCAAAGTAGAGGTTATTTTAGATCCCTGCTAAAGCTAAAACGAAAGAAACCAAAAAAGATAAAGATGATCCTCCAGTAAAGCAACTGCTCCCAAAACAAAACTAAATACCGTATTAATTAAAATAAACAAACTTCAAAGTCTCAAAACTGTGGCGTCCATAATGTTCAGCATACAGTGAATAAGTAAATTTTACTAAGCATTCAGAGAAGCAGGAAAATGTGATTCAGTAACAGGTGTAAAAACAAATCAATAAATGAAGACTATGAAACAACAAAAATAGTGGACTTAGCCAAAAAAATTGAGTTTAAAAGAACTATTAATACCAATATGATGGGAGGGGGGAGAGGGGTTGGGTGCTAATGGGTGCTGTGTGGACCATCTGGGGGATGGACATGCCTAAAACTGACTTGGGTGGGGCAAAGGCAATATATGTAACCTAAACATTTGTACCCCTGTAATATGCTGAAATAAAAAAAAAATAGAAATAAAGGTGGGGTGAAACTGGAATAAAAAAGAACTATTAGATATATCTTCAAGGATTTAAAAGAAAACCTCAGTATAATACATAAACGGAACATATAGGAAATCTGAAACCTATTATTGAAATCAACAACAGGAAAAAAATAAATGGAAATTCCATAAATGTAAAAAGCAATATGGAAAATGAAATCTCATTGAATAGTGTAACAGTATATTAGGCTCTACAGAATTCCCACTGTCTCAGTGAGTTCTTAAAATTGTATAATAAAAGTTATGCAAACTGAAGCCCAAAGGAAAAAAAGAGCTGAAAAGTGAGCAGAGCCTCAGTAACTTGTATGACAGAAACAAGCAGTATTATATATGAGCAAATGTAGGACAAGAATAACCAGAGAAAGAGATTTGTGCAGATAAAAATATTTGAAGAAATTATGATAAAATTTTTCCAAACCTCATGACAGTTTTAAACTTTCAAATACAAGAGGTTCAATAAAATCCAGAACAAATCATCTCTTTCTCTCTTTCTCTCACAGACACACACATACTGACAACCACATTATAAATTGCTAAAAACCAATAAAACTATGCGAAGTTATTTTATTTATTTACTTATTCAATTTCAAAACATTAATTAAGGGGATACAAGTGTTTTTGTTACATGGGCACTTTGTATAATGCTTAAGTCAAAGCATTTGGTGTGCCTGTCACCAGAATAGTGTTCATTGTACCTTTCAGAAATGAAAATGTCTCTGAAAGTAAATTGTTAAGTTAAATATTTGAATTAATGACTTAATACATAGAATTTTTATATTTGGACTGTGTGTTAAGTCACTATTAACCCAATTCTATACCTTATTTTTGCTGTAATTGTAATAGAAAGCCTACTGCACCATATAATTGTGAAGATATTTTAAAATACCAGTTATTTTACCCCATATGAGTTGTTTTTATTTGCAGATCTTGCACTGAGTATACTGAAATGTCCCTCAAAAAACAATAAAGTTGGTTAAATCTTAAACAGAAAGAGGAACTAGAACTTTTAAATAATCCATTGAAAGCAAAAAATATCTGAGAAATTAATTTGAAAGGCATCAGTATAGTGAAATTTCTTATTCACTTTTTCAGATCTGGAAAGCATTTATATAAGTGACAAGAGAGGGAGGAAAATGATTTGAATGATTCAAAGAATTACCATTGTTTAAGGGAAATATAGAAGATACACATTGAAGAGTATTTTGGAAGACAGACATTTCCTCTGTATACTCAAATCCATATCAACAGTAGAAAAACAATAGTAAATAACATTTTTTCATGAAGTGCTTGACCTATAGCATCTTATTTAATTCTCACACACACAAAAAAATAGCCAAATAAATACTGTTATTATTCTCAATCTACAAATGATAAATTGGAACTAAAAGAAGATATAAGTAACTTGCCCAAAATTCACCATGAGTGAATGTCCATGCTGAAATTTGAACCAAGGGAATCAAAGTCTACTCTGCCTTGTTGTTTTTAGTACAATAGAATGCCTTGCTTTGTCTGTCTTCACACAAAGATCTCCTGAGAAGAGTGGTATAGGTGATGATATTAATTTCTATGGTTCATCAGTTGACCTCTTCTTGGGTTTGGAAAGGATAGCTTGTATCTTTTTATATTTCAAAACTGAGTAGTCAATCTACACGGATCTAATATTAAGGTGGACGTTTTTATAAGTGTCTCATTTCATTACTAGTTATGAATCACCTTTGTACATGGCATGCTATGTTTATCACAGTATTCTTTCAAAGCTGCCATTCTTGTATTGCCATGACATTTTTGGCCAATCAAGGGAATGAAAAAGAGTGGCAGCATTCATAAAAACATGTTTTTATTTATTGAGTATTTCCTCTCTATGAAGAGTTCTGTCTCTGCTTCTTACTTCTCTGAGTTCTTCATAACAAAATCTCAACACACACATATGCTTGTGCACACATGTCAATCTCACAGCATTTTCTAAAATAAATATGACTCTGTTCTAACATAAAAATTAATTTATTATACATGACCATCCTCTGCAACTTCTGACTATTTTGAGGACACCCATGCATCTTTGGAACCCAAATTTGTAATTGTGAAAATGTGCATTTGTACTTATGGTTAAGGATTATTATATTTTTTGAGGTCTAAATGAAAATCATTTTATCTTTCTTTAGAAAAGTATTGAGTGTGGATTTAAAAATGTAAATATATAGCAACTACCGAGTATGAGAGTTTATGGAACCAATACTTTGGAATTTTTATTTTTAAAATCTGCATGCTTAAAATTCCCCAAATCATATTTTTTGAAAGTGGCTCAGTTGGAACCTCATATATATTGTGCCAATCATGAGAGAAGCATCGTTTTCATACAATAATCTATTAAAAGATTGACTGATTCTCTATGCAAAGACATGAAATAATGCATATAATTGTTTCGAGATAAACAAAATGAGTTAAAAAAAAAAAAACACAGGTTATCTACCATAATGCCACTGTGTTTTTTAAAAAGAACATTAGCTTATGTTCAGATTTGATTAGCTTATGTTCTACATTGAGCAGATCTTTGCAAATCTACTTCTAAAGGTCAAGGAAGCTGACAAGCTGAAGAAAGAGGATGACAAATCTATTTTCTCAGAAATAAACATTTAGTAAGGACTTGCAAACTGAAGCCATGTCTTAAGGCAACTGGGAAATGGTGGATACGTATACTGTTAATCCCTAGATCCAAGGCTTATATATCACAGGAAAAAAATGTGTAGGACAATTGAAGTCAACCCCTCAGGGAAAGGCAAGACTTTGCCTAAGGGCAGAATTTATGGTAAGTACATGAAAGTAGAAGTCTTAGAGACATTCCTGGAATGGATTAATCAGAAGTCAACATGGCAGATTAGCATCCAAGATGGCTTTGATTTATCCTCCACAACCTAATAGAAACAGTAAGCAGTAGCTAATACCTATTTTATGGAAATTATTAGGGGAGAGGAGAGGGGGAAGAATGACTCTACTTCAAAGTATGCTTGTCTTCTTTAATTATGCATCTTCTGTATCATTTGACCTTTTTTTAGTGAACATGTGTAACTTTAGTATTCAGAAAAATACATATGTATGTATGTATACTAATAGTGTATACATACATACATGTATGTGAATATATAATTATAGCTAAAAATTACCCCAAAAACCATGTTTTAGAGAAGTAGTTGCTAATGGTTCTGCTCTTGGTTAATGTGTTCCTTTTCTGTGGTTACATAACAAATTACTACAACTTTAGTGTTATGATCTGAATGGTCGTGTGCCCGTGAAATTTACATGGTGAAATCTTAACCCCCCAAGATGATGTTACTAGTAGGTGAGGCCTTTGGGAGGTAAGTAAGTCATGAGGGCAGAGACCTTGTGAATAGATTTAGTGCTCTTATAAAAGAGACCCCAGAGAGATCCCTTTCCCCTTCCACCGTGTGACCTTAGGATGGAAACAATGGCCTCAATCTATGAGGAAGTGGGTCCTCACCAGACACCAAAGGCACTGGTGCTGTGATCTCGGACTTCCTAGCCTCAAATGTGAGAAATAAATTTTTGTTGTTTTTAAGCCACCCAGTCTATGGTGTTTTGTTATAGCTTTCCAAATGGACTAAGCCACTTAGCAATTTCAAGCAGCTCAGATTTATTATCTCACAGTTTCTTGCGTCAGGAGTTTGGGAATGGGTTAGCTGCGTTTTTGGCTGAAGGGCTTATAGGGCTGAAATCAAAGCGTTGAACATGCTGCATTATCACCTGGAATTTGGGGTCTCTTTCAAGATATTTCAAGCAGATGGCAGATTCTTTCAAGGTTAAAGTTACAGAAGCTCCTGTTTTTCTAGCTGGCTGTCAGATGGTGGGGTCAATCTCAGCTTCCAGACTCTTCTGTCTCATAGGACTTACAGCATGGCAGCTTACTTTTTCTTTTAGGCCAGAGGGATAATTTCTCTGATGCTTAACCTTCCTGTTACACATCTCCTGATTAGCCCAGGCCCACCCAACATGACCTTTTACTTTATCTCAAAGCCAACTGATTAGTAAACTAATCATGGAAGTTATATGTCATTCAATGGTCATACTCATGCTCAAGGGGAGGGCTTATTGAGAGATCATGTTAGAACTGTGCTTACCACAATTAGGCATCGAAAGAAAAGAAAATATCTTAACAGTTGCTCTTTCTTTCCTCTATATCTTATATAATATATGCAAAGAAATGGCGAGTTACAGGTGCAGGGATTCATGTTTGTCTGATGTTATAAAATAAAGAAAGAAACAAACACTCAAAATCAATGGGCAATCATTGAAGCAAACCAAATATATTCTTGTGATATTTTTAGTCTCCATATATGGTGAGTACATTTTAAATAGAAACCTGCACCTCTATTCCCGGTCCTCTAACTCGAGTTCATCTTTGAAGGCCTATCACACACACGCGCACACACACACACACACACACCACTTCTTTTATAATTTTGCTTGACTTCTCCATCCACACAAAAATTAAAGTTAAAGATAGGAATGTACAGAAGCTAGATCTTCAAAACCTGGTGTGATCATCTTATTTTCATACCAGACTTTCATAACATACTGATTGTGCTAACATCTCTGTTCCCTATCAAACTCACAGTTGAGCCTTTAAAACACTAATTTTTAAATATATTGTGAGCACAGACATTTTTCTCCATTAATATATCTACTTCTGAAAATGTTATAATTTATAATAATAGGCTATAATATATAGTTAACCTGGTTCCCTTATTTTTTTTTTTTTGCCAGTTTTTAACTTTTCTCTTGTGTTGCTAATCCTATGCCTTAATGTGGCAAAAAAAAATACATTTATATGTTTATGTTCCTAGTTATTGCACACATTTTTTAACAGTTCTTGTAACACTACAATTGGGATAAGACTGTAGCTCCACTGGGCTATTTTATGAGGTAATAATCTTATTGCTTATAAGTGAACTTGATTACAGTCTTACAAAGCTACAGTAGAAATGCTGTTACCTTACAAGCATTTTTGGTTGATCTTTCATTTATTTTAAAATTACATCCAGTAAAGATATAGTTAGAAGTCAAAGTTCTTCAGGTGCAGTCTAACTGAAAATCAAATTAAGTCATAAAATAAAAATATCTGCTGATCTATATGTCTTGAAATTTCTCCAAATTACTTCTCTTGGATTTTTCTTTTGGTTGACCTAGAATATATATGTGCCTTCTTGTTTTTAAGTGATATTTTGTGAAAAGTCTGTAATATAAATACTAATTTTAAAACATTAAATCATCTATAATTTATTTAGTCAATGTTTTTAAAGTGATAATTTTGTTCCTTGAATCATTGTTTTGTGCTTTCAACTTTCTAGATGGCTATGAGTGCTTAAATTCCAGGGTAAATAAATCAATGTCATTGGATGAACAGAAGTTGACAAACTATGACTCTCAGGCCAAATTGAGCTCACCGCCTGACTCTGTAAATAAAGTTTTATTGAAACACAGCCACAGCTATTTGTTAATATGTGATCTATAGCTGCTTTCATGTTACAATAGCAGAGTTGTGTAATAGAGAGCCTATGGCCTGCAAAGTCTAAAATAGTGGCTAGTTGACCCTTTACAGAAAAAGTTTGCTGACCGCTAATCAAGAAGCTAACCTTAATCATATAGAAATGGTGAATACATTTCCAAGTTTCCTCAGAACATGGGTGAAATTTTAAGACATTTTCTGCGCAGACTCTCATAGGATCCCCAGCAGCATTTATTCCCTATTGCCCATGGGGTTTATTAGCTCAGTAACACACCCTCTTTGGCTTTTTTCCTCCATTGTTTCGTGCTCTCAAATCCTCATCAAGTTTCCTGGGATCATCTCCCAAATCCACCTCTTGTACCCAAATCATGGCCTCAGAATGTTATTGAAGGGAGCCCAAACTTACATATTTTCTATTCATTACTTTGATTGCTTAAATTAGCTTAGTGAGTTAATACATGACAAAGTTTTATTAAATATTCATTCATCTTTCCCTGAAAACATCATGTGCCAGATCATAAGATATAGGTAAAATTGTTAGGTATCAGAGGGGTGTAATTCTTTTTCCCTTTTGGTATCTTTTGGTGCTCAAATTCAGAATTAATTTTAATTTATGTTGATATTTTACTGTGTATCTTATGAGAACAAAATATTCATTAGTTGTCTTCTACTCTTAAAATACACAGCAAGTCAGTAGTCAACCGATATAAATTAAATGAACGTAAGGCACTGCGGGGAATATTGTACACTCCTACCCCTTAGGAAAAAAGACAATGGATGAAGAAGAGGTAACTCTTTGCTCTTGTTTTAAATAATTCATCAGTGTTTGAAATGATAAGCATGTATTACTTGAGAAAGTCTAAGGAACTAGAGATATAACTATTAATATAAGTGGACACTCCTCTGCTATAAAGCTTGCTAAGAATCCAGGACTACCATGGTCCAACTTTCTATCCACTAGATTATATAACCACAATGAGGGCTGAAAGTAAGAGCTGGCCTTTTAGGAAGAAGGTAAGCACACAATGCTAAAGCAATCTATACTAGTTAATGCTTATGTAGAGGGCTTGGAATCTACAAGCCCAGAATATTGAAAAACAGACTAATCAAGAAAACTGGACTATCAGCCTTAGAGGGTTCAAATGCCCTCTATGTCTAAACATACAGCAATAGGGCCAGGGGAAGATAATTAGGTAAGAACAGCTTCAGTGGTTTTATGGGGGCAAGACAAGGTACCAAGTCTTTATAAAGTGAAATTTGGAGACAACGTAAGTTTTGGCAGAAATACACTATCAGTGAAAGATAACCAGAGTCCAGTTCCTAAATTTTTTTTTAATTAGAAATAGCATTCGTGATGTCCTAAGTCGGGATGTCTTTTCATAACGAATAGATATGGAAGATAATTCTGCTGTAGCTTCCATTTAAACTTTTTTCTTTATTCTATCGTTCTAGAATATTTTTACCTGTTCCTCATTGTATTCCAAATGAGTTAATTGCAGTTACTTCTGTCAACCACAAAGTGAAAAAACCAGCACTAGAACTTAGAGAAATCACATTTCGATTTATTCTGAGCCACATTTGAGGACATAAGCCTGAGAACACAGACTGAATATAGACTGAGAATGTGTCCTAAAGTAGGTTAAGAGAGACACAGTGTATACATATTGCTAGTGGGGGTTGGGGGGGATACATGTGTTACAGAAGGTGGGAGAAGTGGGTAGTGAAGTAACAGTTACGTTCTTGTGATTCTGATTGGTGCTCAGTGATGCTATGCATAAGATAAGGTAAATATGCAGTTGACTGAGTAGAGAGAAAATTTGGGCATCTTAGGGTCTGGTGGAGGGTGACTGATTCCATCTGTCTTTGTTCTGTATCTGATAAATAGGTTTATGAACAGTATCTGTCATTGAAGTATTTAACAAACTCTGGTAACACAGACAAGAGATCGGCTTTAGTTTATAGGCCCAGGGTTTTGTTTTTTTCCCCCTCACTTCCAAAGACTTTTTCCATCTCATAGGCCTAGGTTTTATTACCTATGTGTGTGACTACAGCCATCGTGGGCCACTGTTAAAATTTTCTTTATCTGATATTTCTTTGGAATCTAACTGCTGATCACAGTGGGGTATTCAAGAACTTTTGAAACATACAGTTGGTCCTACACAGAACAGGTCAAGGGATCTTGAATAGCACGGGAAATTCAAAAACTCAGTTTGATCTTTATCCCTAGCACCCCTGCATCTGACCGTATCTGCAAGACTCCATCCTGTGTGTCATATTTGTTATTCTGCATTCTCAAATAATGCAGCTTTGATTTTATTAAAAAGGCACATTCTATTTTAGATATAGCAGGACAGATACGCAATCTCTCACTCTGATGGCTTTCAAAGTTGGGACTTTCTCAAGAAATTTCCTTCCTGCCTTCCTGCCAGAAATACTTTTCTGTGTTAAAATCACCTTCAATCTTTCACTTAAAAAAATAGCATCTAGATGATGTCGTGAAATATTACAACTTGCTGGCACTCCACTTCTGTTGATCTTGTCATTCTCTCTTTTGCTGACTCCCTGTCAGATTTCTCATTTTTGCTGTAAACTACTTGAAATAAGGTAGTTCATTTTCAAGATGTTTTAGATTTCACATCATTTTATCAGAAGATATTTCTTAAAAATACTGTGCTTATCAAAAAATCTGTTTTGTCACTTTCATCTTATGTTATTTAATACTCTCTGTAGTAAATAGCCCAAGTAATGGAAAGTTTTGAACAATAAATTCCCCAGTTCACATTCTGGAAAGTAAGACTTTATTTCCCATGGAATTATTATTTTTCTCCTGCATATACGTTGAGTTAGTTATTCATACAACTGTGAACAATATATAATCTTGCTCATAAATTCCTCTGTGAAAGCAATAGCAAGTGCATATTATGTTAAAATCTATAAATTTACATATTCATCTTCTCTTTTCCCAAACACTAAATTACTTGAATGAGAAAAAAAATCTCTCCATAGGTATTTTAAATGGTGTTCAAATATTAATATTAAAGATAGGGCAAAGTCTTATACATTGATATAATTTGCTATGTATTTGCCAATTTATAGTTTCTTAATTTGTTATAAATATACTGATTATTAGGAGCTGTGCTGCTTCCTTTTACTTGACATTCACTTATACTATATTAATCCATCTTATAAAAAATATATAAGTGTTTAAATATACAATTATCTAAAATACATTGAGTCCAGTCATGAAAATAATTAAAAGACACAGGAATTTCTATGAAAGTCATTGTTTATACATGAAACTTATAGGATGGTACTGAACTTTTCCCAATCCAGTTATACAAATATTTTTTATGTGTAAAGTTTTAAAGTTTTCTTCTACTTTTTTCCTGGCACATAACTTGAATGTTTTCACAAAAAAAGAAAGATAAGCAGGGAGGTGATAGATATGTTAATTACCCCAATTTAATCATTGTATTGTAAACATATATCAAAACATCACATTTTACCCAATAAGCATATATAATTATTACTTGTCCATTAAAATAAAATTTAAAAATGAAAAAATATAATAATTTAAAATAAAATAAAAAGTGTACGAACTATGGTTAAGGGCGAATATATAACTGAAATCGGGGGGCTTTGATTAAGTTATAGTGTGCTTGTTTTTGCACAGGTTAATGTATCAGTCAGTCTCCCCTCCTCTTCATTAGAATATAGAACTTCATTATGGCCTTGAGAACTTTTCTACTCCCCCTACTCCAACCACCACGAGTTCTGGTTCCATTTGAATTTGTCATTTTCTTCTGGCTATTATTGATTTATCTGGATTTGATACTTAAGACAACTTGAATCAATCACAGTATTTGTTCATAATTATTAAACTAAAAGAGAAAAATAGAATTCCTCTTTTTAGTGGAGGCAGTTTTGATACTCAGAAAAGGTTGTTGGCTATGTTTGCTCTATTGTGGAGAAAAGAAGAGGCAATAGAACAAATTTATTTTTCATGTAGATAGAATTTATTTTTCATATAGATTAGGTAAGGAGGGAGGGTGAAAGAGAAGAGAGAGAGAGAGAGAGGAGTAGAAAGTGTTGAAAATTGGTTTGATCAAATTCTGGTCCCCAATATGAAAGGTACCCAAACCTATGGAGTCACTAGCTCACCTTCTATGAATCATGGTTACCGGAAATCTAAGTTCTACCCTTACCTGACTTATGACCTTTTTTCCAAACCAAATGAGTCTCTGGCTTGAACTCTTTCAGCCTTTTTATTCAGAAGCAAGATGCAAGAGTGTATCAAAAAGTAGTTTAAGAGGTAGAAATCAAGCTTCCATTGCTTTCCTTTTTTACAATGAGCTATAGTTACATCTCTACTTTGAGGTTCCTTTACTACATAAATGACAAAAATACTGCCACATAGTGATTCCTAAGACCTAGTCTCTGTTTGTCATTTAGTAAATGGTGTCTTTGATAATGATATATCTTACAAACTAAAATCAAAATTATTATTCCAGGAATAATGAAGGAAACTGCTGCAAAACAAGTTTCTAAAAGGTCTGGGATGTCATTTGATCAAATTTATACTTTTTGTTGACTTATTAGTGGTACCTTTAGTGTGTCAGTTTTTCTGTTCGTTTAGGAAGGGAGAGGTTTATTGTTAGCTACCACCATGGAGAATATTAAAAAAAAAAAAAAAAAGTAAGTTGTGTAGCTGATGGCTGGGGTTGACACTTGGTCAGGATCAACTGCAGTAATATCAGCCC
Source organism: Eulemur rufifrons (assembly GCF_041146395.1). Taxonomy (NCBI): domain Eukaryota; kingdom Metazoa; phylum Chordata; class Mammalia; order Primates; family Lemuridae; genus Eulemur; species Eulemur rufifrons. Next base: position 37,430,500 of record NC_090989.1, read on the forward strand.
AAGCAGATAGGTGATGTTTAAGTTCCAGCCCCTTGGGAGTTATATACCCATGGTGCAGAGCAGAAGTATGAGAAACTTATGTACACCAGCTATGCGCCAACTTGCCCCCAGAGGGCACCCAGAAATAGACAGCACATTTACCCAGCTGGATCTTTCATGTTTTATCTTTATAATAAAAGTAGTACAGATGTATTCTCTGGGCCATAAAGAGGCTTTCACACACAGAAGAACTGAACTTTTGGCACACATTCTCATTGAAAATCAGTGCATCTGCCATAGAAAAAACACTTTAAAAAGAACATGCTGTCTTTGGCAGTAAAGGATAGAAGGTGAGAAGGAGTTAAAGGGAAAATTTAATAGCTATATATCATTCCAAATACTTTTTAAAAGTTTCATTTTATTTCTTATAACTTCATATTTGAGTCACATTTATAGAATCAGTCATCTGTTTATTTTGGGTTCACATTTACAGGATTGTGTTAAGACAGACATCTTTGTGGTTACGCAGAGAACTGTGATAAAAACATGTAACTGTAACTAAAGGCAGACAATGTTTATGATGTTTCCTGTTTGTGGATTAGTTTACAGTATTTATGTATCTATATACAGTGTGTCTTGGTAGAATGAGAAGGACTTTGATGTTATTATGTGTATCTCAGAGGAGTTCTTTGGCTACATTTTGAAAAAATCATATTAATCAATTATTTTATGGAAATTATCATCAAAAATTAAATAAAAATCTGACACTACATGATAATTAGACTTGTTTACATATGAAAATTTATCTAAAATTGTTTAATAAATTATGCTTTTAGTTCCATGTATTTTCATTCTCAAGTGCTTCATATTTATTGAGAAAAATTTTTAAATATTTTAAATGTTTATTTTAACATTTTCTTTTCTTTCTTCTCTACGGAAAAACTACATCTAGTAGGATTTGATCTGGTTTCAGGTGCTAATGGTAGAATGAAGAGAAATCAATTTTATGGGACCAATTCCTATAAGCTCATGCAGACATTTCCTCCACCTTGGAGCTGTATTCCACATAGCCATCTAAACCGTTGTAGCTTAGCAGAATTATGACCTCATTTGGAGATATCTAACCCTGCCATTTTTGCGTGGACATGGCCTTGACCAATAGTGATTTGATTTTAGATGAAGTCTGACAAAAGGCAGAATGTGAAGAAGGTGAAATACAAGTAGACTCACAATGAATTAGAAGCACCACATTTCTTTTTCTATCAGGCCTATAGGTGTGACCTGCTCGAAAAGGCAGGAAACTAAAATGGAAGAAAGGTCTGAGAACTCAGAAGTCTTGGTGAGAAAATGCCAGTGCTAAAACATAAATGACCTTTATGGATTTTGTTCTTCATGTTTTGTGAACTGTTTTAGGAGTTAAATTTTGAGAAGAATAGCATGAATGTTCTTATCTGTAGTCTTGTCAAAGGGCATTTTTGTGAAAAAATTTTTATGTTAAGGTTAATAAGAGAATAAAAGCACAGGGAAATCCATTTATGTTGCTAGGAATGAACTGCTAAGTGCCAAAGGATATATCAAGGAGAAGATAAATTGTTTTGTATTATTTTTGGTTTTTTTTGCTTTTCTGGTTGATGTTTCCTATAAAAATTTCTGCCTCTTTGGGTCTACCAAATTATTCCATGATATCCTATTTTATTTTCTAGGTCAAAAAGCAACACTGTACTCACACTAGTCATTTGATGAAAAAATGTTATGTACAAAAAAGTAGAAAGCCTGTCTATTTTTCCCTAATCTGGTAGCTTCTATTTGTGGGTGACATTCGTTATATTTGCACTATTCCGGGTCCCAGATTCTTAGGAGTAAAAACTGATCATGGAACAATAAAGATAATTCCAATGAGAAAATGAATCAATTAATGTTAAGAAATTTGAAAGTTTAAATTTATGAAAATCCTTAAAACATTGATAATGAACACACATATCCTTACTCAAAAAGCAACAGAAGAGGGTGAATTTTTTAATTTTCTCTTGGTTCTGGAGTGCTTTCCAATTGATTAAAAGGAAAGAATGAAACTATCTTACTCTTAAGTGATATCTGTTTCTTTTCAAGTATATAATGACATTGTTTTAAGTTATCCCCAACTCTAAACTTGCCTGTGTTTCACCTTGCTTCCGTAATTCCTATTCAATCTTAGATTTATGGTCAATTTTTCTTTTATGAAGCTCTCTTCTCTGAATTCCTTAGTGTGAGCACATTTCATTGTAACACCAGCATGCCTTTTTGTTTTAATTATTTTTATCTTAATTATTTCTTTTTTTATTTCAGAATATTATACGGGTACTAAATGTTTTTGTTACATAAATTGTTTTTGTGCAGTTTTAATCAAAGTTATATATGTGCCCATCACCAAGATAGCATCCATTGTACCCATCAGGTGTAAATTTACCCATTGTCGGCTCCCCCTTCCACCTGCTTGATTTCTGATGAATGTTATTTCCATATGTGCACATAAGTGTTGATCCATTAGTTCCAATTTAATGGTGAGTACGTGTGCTGTTTGTTTTTCCATTCTTGTGATATTTCACTTAGAAAAGTGGTCTCCAGTTCCATCCATGTTAATACAAGAGATATTAGTTCACCATTTTTTATAGCTGAGCAGAACTCCATGTTATACACCACATTTTATTAATCCGCTTATGTATTGATGGACACTTGGGTTGTTTCCATATCTTTATAGTTGTGAATTGTGCTGCTATAAACATTTGAGTGCAGGTGTCTTTTTTATAGAATTTTTTTTTCCTCTTTGGGTAAATACCTAGTAGTGGGATTGCTAGATCAATGGTAGTTCTACTTTTAGTTCTTTGAGGTATCTCCATAGTAGTTTCCATAGAGGTTGTACTAGTTTGCAGTCCCACCAGGAGTGTATGAGTGTTCCTATCTCTCTGCATCCACACCAGCATTTGTTGTTTTAGGACTTTTTGATAAAAGTCATTCTCACTGGAGTTAAGTGATATCTCATTGTGGTTTTGATTTGCATTTTGCTGATAATTAGAGATGTTGAGCATTTTTTCATATGTTTATTGGCCATTAGACTATCTTCGTTTGAAAAGTTTTTGTTCATGTCTTTTGCCCACTTTTTAATGGACTCATTCATACTCAATATCTTAATTATTTCATATCTCAATCTTCCTTTCTCTTCAGTAGCACTAACTTCCTTAAGGTCAGAGTCCATAACTTATGAATGGAGTAAGAGATTTCAGAGATTCATCCTAAAAGCTCCTTAAGCTCTTAAATTATCTTAAATATCTTTAATCTGACAGGTTAAGTGAAACTCTTTCTGCTTAAGATAGTCACATGAGCTTAACTCTATTAGCTCTTTAGGTCATTTATATTATGGATACATTTTAAGATATTTTAAAATACATTTTAGAATAGAAGAGAAGATATGATGAAGGCCTTGAATATTTTAGGACAATTGACAAAATATGGTAACTGTAAGTGTGAACAAAAATTTATTGAAAGTTTTCCAATTTTATTTAGGACTTAATCAAATAAAACTGCTAGTATCAACATCAAGACATACTTTTTAAAATGAATGAAAAGCATTCAAGTATTGTATCTTGGAAGTAATACAGGAACAACATACCAAATACCACATGTTCTCACCTAAAAGTGGGAGCAAAGGAATGAGTAGGCATGATCATACAGAGGGACATAATGGACATTGGACACTCAGAATCAAGAGAGTGGGAGGTGTGGGATTAAAAATTACCTATTAGGTACAATGTATACTATTCAGGTGACAGGTATATTAAAACATAGACTTCTCAAATATTCAATTCTACTATGTAACAAAAAACCACTTGTACCCCCTAAATCTATTTAAATGTTTAAAATTCAAAAAAATAAATAATTTTTAAAAACTCTCTAATTGAAAAGACAAGTATAAATCAATATTCTCACGATGTTACTACTTTCCATATAAGTGGTTTGTTTTCAATTTGAAATATCTAAAATGTAAATAGATGTTCTTTTTTCCCCAAAATTTATTCAATTTTAAAAAATTGACATACAAAATTATATGTATTTATTATGTTGTACATTATGTTTTGAAGTATATATACAGTGTGAAATGGTTAAATGTAGCTAATTAACAAATGCATTACCTCATGTAGTTATCATTTTTGTGATGAGAACAATTAACCTTCACTCTCATAGTATTTTTCAAGAATACAATATATTGTCATTAACTATAGTCATCATGCTATACAGTAGATCTCTTGAACTTATTTCTCCTATTTAATTGTGAATTGTATCCTTTGACCAATATCTCACTTTCTACTGTGGGTTTGTCATATATGGCCTTTATTGTACTGAAGTATATTCCTTCTGTACAGAATATGTTGAGAGTTTTTATCATGACGGGATGTTGAATTTTTTTCAAATGCTTTTTCTAGCTAACCTACTAAAATGATCCATTTATTCTCTTTCCTTATGTTAATTGTCACTTTTATTGATTTGTATATATCGTACCCTCCTTGCATCATTAGAATGAATTCTACTTGATTATGATAAATGAACATATCAGAATATGCTGTTGAATTCAGTTTGCTAGTATTTTGTTGAGAAATTTGCATCTATATTCGCCAGGAATATTGGCCTTTGGTTATCTCTTTGTTTTATATTTTTGTCTGGTTTTGATATCAGAGTAATGCTGGCCTTTTAAAAATGAGTTTGGAAGTATTTGCTCCTCTTCAATTTTTTGAAAGAGTTTGAGAAAAAATGGTATTAGTTCTTCTTTAAATGTTTCGTGTAATTCAACAATGAAGCCATCAGGTCTTGGGCTTTTCTTTAGTAGGATAATGTTTATTACTGATGTTTTGTCCTTGCTCATTATTAGTCTGTTCAGATTTTCTATTTCTTCATAATGCAATCTTAGTAAGTTGCACGTGCCCTGGAATTTATCCACTTCTTCTAAATTATCCAACTTGTTACCATTTAAATTGTTTATAGTAGTCTCTTATGAGCCCTTGTATTTCTGTGGTGTTAGTTGCAAAGTCTCCTTTTTTTAAATTTCTGATTTTATTTATTTGAGTCATCCCTGTTTTTTCCTTAGTCCACCTAAAAGTTTGTCAGTTTGTTTATCTTTTCAAAAAAAAGTCTTTATTTTGTTGATTTTCTATATTTGTTTTCTACTATTTATTTCTGCTCTAATCTTTATTATTTCCTTTCTGTATTAATTTTGGGCTCAGTTTTGTTTTGTTTTTATTTTTCCTTTTAGTGTAATATTAGGTTGTTTATTTGAAATCTGTCTTCTTTTTTGATATAGGCATCTATTGCTATATACTTCACTCTTAGAACTTCTTTATCTGTACCTCACAGATTTTGATATGTTGTGTTTCCATTTTTGTTTATCTCAAGACACTTTTTGACTTCCTTTTTAATTTCTTCATTAAAAAATTGGTTATTTAGGAGCATGTTGTTTAATTTCCCATGAATTTGTGAAGTTTTCAAATTTCCTTCTGTTATTGATTTATAATTTTATACTATTGTGGTCAGAAAAAATACTTGATATGATTTTAATCCTCTTAAATTTGTTAAGAGTTGTTTTGTGTCCTAACATATGATGTATCCTGGAGAATGTTCCATGTGCAGTAGAAAGAATATGTTGTCTGATACTATTGAATAGAACATTCTGAATATTTCTGCTAGGTCATTTGATCTAGAACATAGTTTAAGTCTGAAATTGTTCAAATCCTCTACCATTATTATATTTTTGTTTATCTCACATCAGATTTGTTGATTTTAGCTCTCTATATAAATATATATATATATATAAGTGCCTCAATGTTGGATAGATATATATTTATAATTATTATGTCTTCTTTTTGATTTGACCCCTTTATCATTATATAATGACCGTGTTCATATCCTTTTGAAATTTTTGACTTAAAGTTTATTTTACCTTCTATTAGTATAGCTATTCCTGCTCTCTTTTATTTTCCATTGGCATGGAATATCTTTTTACATCTCTTTATTTTTAGTTTATTTGTGTTTTTACAGGCGAAGTCTGTCTCCTGTAAGCAGCATATAGAACAGTCTTGTTTTTGTATCCATTCAGCCACTCTCTTTTCTTTGACTGGAGAATTTAATCCATTTACATTCAAGGCATTTACAAATAGGTCAGATCTTATTGTCATTTTGTTAATTTTTTATTGTTTTGTAGACCTTTATTTTTTCTTTTTACTGTCTTTCTTTGTGGTTAAGGTTTTTAGGTGTTTGTTTGTTTGTTTTGTAATATGCTTGATTCCTTGCTTTTTACTTTCTTGTGTATCTGTCATAGGTTTTTGCTTTGTGGCTACCATGAGGCTTAGAAAAAAATCATTTATAATTATAACAGTTCATTTTAAAAAGAAACAACTTAACTTTGAGTACACATACACAAAAATTACACTTTTACTCCACTCTGCCACAATTTGAATTTTTGATGTCACAATTCGCATCTTTTTATATTGTATATCCCTTAACAAATTATTGTAGTTGTTATTATTTTTAATAGTTTTGTCTTTTAACCTTCATACTAAAGATATAAATAAGTGATTTATATACCACCATTACAATATTAGAGCATTCTATAATAAATTTGACTATGTCCTTATTTTTACCAGTCAGCTTTACATTTTCAAATGTTTTTGGGCTACTCATTCACATATTTTTCTTTGAGCTGGAAGAATTCCCTTTAGTATTTCCTGTGAGACATATATAGTGTACTTTTGATTTTCTGGGAAAGGCTTTGTTTCTTCCTCGTGTCTGAAAAATAGCTTTGCTGGGTACACTGTTCGTGGTTGACAGGGCTTTTTTTTTTTTTTTTTTTTTTTTCTTTAATGCCTAGACTGTATCATTCCACTCCCTCTTGACCTGAAGGTTTCTGATGAGAAGTCTGCTGTTTGGTATACCAGAACTTTTTTATATGTTATTTTTCTCTTTTCACTTGCTGCTTTCATGATCTACTTTTTGTCTTTGATCTTTGACAGTTTGATTATAATGTGTCTTGGAGTGGTCTTATTTGGATTATATCTGACTGGTGACTTTTGACCTTCTTGTACCTGAATATTTACATTTTTTCTTTAGGCTTAGAAAGTTTACTGCTATTATATCTTTCAGGAAGCTGTCTACACCTTTGTGTTTATGTACTCCTTCTTTGAACCCCAACAACTCAAACATTTCTTTTTTGATGCTGTCCCATATATCCCATAAGCTTTCTGCATTCCTTTTTTTTTTTTTTTTAAATAAACTGACTGTAGCATTCAGGACTTCATTTATGCCCAACAAATTTTTATTTAATGAGTGGCACAGTAAGAAATGTGCCACAAATGTCCTTGAGTGTTAATATTCTCCCTCACCACATTTTTGGTGGGCTTAAGAGTTCCTTGATTATTTCTCTTGAGGGGATTAATTCAATACACATTTATCTTTTATTCTTATTTCAGCATATTGTGGGGGTACAAAAGTTTAGGTTATGTATATTGCTCTTGCCCCCCCACCATCCTGAGTCAGAGCTTCAAACGTGTCCATCCCCTATACAGTGCGCATCACACTCATTATGTATGTATATACCCATCCTCTCCCCCACCCACATCTGCTGGACACCTGATCAATGTTATTCATAAATGTGCTCTTAGGTTATGATCGGTGAAACCAATTTGATGGTGAGTACATGTGGTGCTTATTTTTCCATTCTTGGGATACTTCACTTAGTAGAATGGGTTCCAACTCTTTCCAGGAAAATACAAGAGGTGCTATATCACCATTGTTTCTTATAGCTGAGTAGAACTCCATGGTATACATATACCACATTTTATTAATCCATTCATGTATTGATAGACACTTGGTTTGTTTCCACATCTTCGCAATCTGCATTCCTTTTTATTCTTTCTTCTCCTCTGTGTACTTTGAAATAACCTGTCTTTGAGTTCACAGATTTTTTTTGTTCTGCTTGACCAAGTCTGCTATTGATGCTCTCTATTACATTTTTCATTTTGCTCACTGTGTTTTTCACCTAGGGATTTCTCTTTTTGCTTTTATTATATTAATCTCTTCATTAAATTTCTTGTTTTGGTTACTCATTGTTTTTCTCACTCTAATGAATATTTTTCTCTGCATTCTCATAAAGTTCGCTGAGCTTCCTTAGATTGGTTTGGTGAGCAATTTTTACATCTCTAACTCTTTGAGGTCAGTCATTGGCACTTTATTTTGTCTGTTGGTAATATCTTTTCCCCTGATTAACTCTTGATCCTTATGTTCATGCCTCAGTGTCTACATGTTGAGAAGTTGGTACTTATTCCAGTCTTCACAGTCTGGCTTTGTCTGGAAATGCCCTTCAATACTAAGCCTGTCCAGAGATTGTGGACAATACTCTGACATGGCCCCTAATGACTCCTAAAGCCATTGCAATGCTAGGGGGCACCCTAAATCCAGGGCCATCACAGTTGATGTAGCATTAAGGTAGAATCTCATACCAAGCATGGTGCGGTGCTGGGTGCACCCAAAGCCTACAGTCACAGAGACCAGCACAGTAATTTATTGAAGTACACAGCTTCCAAGACCTGTTGTTGCTGTGGGTTATTCAAAGCCACTGTAGTTGGCTGGAGTGATGTAGGCAGGAAATCAACTCTGTTTCACTGGGGCTACAGTTTCCTTTCTGGTGCCAGGGTGGATCTTGGGGCCCAGTTCACAGACACTAGATTCAAGAGTTATAAGAGTCTCCCCAGTGTTGGGTTTCAATGTGGCCAATTCCGCTCACAGAATTGGCAACTAAGACAAAGTCTTATTCTCATTTCCCCTTTTTTCACCAAGTGAACAGTATCTCTCTCTGTTTTGCTTTCTGGGGATGGGAGAGGGATAAAGTAGGCAATGTAAAACTATCTTTACAAACCTCTTGAATATGTCTTTTCTTATGATTATGCTATAACCAGACACTGTGATCTATAACCTGGTTTCCTTATCTCTTGTGAAGATATTTTTATACATGGATAGTTGTCCAAATTGATGTTTCTGTGGGGTAATAATCTCTGAAGAGTTCTATTCTACCACCTGCTCCCAACAACAACAAAAAAAAAAGTCTAGAGGTTTTTGTTTTTTTTTTTTTTGTTTTTTTTTTCCTTTATTTCAGGAAATGGAAATTATACATTGAAAAAACTTTGATGTTAAATTCTTAAGAAATACTTCATTTTTTCCCATAAAGTTGACTCCTTAATTTGATGATGGAGGAATTTAAAGTAGGGTTACAGCAAAGTAATATAATTTATTATAAAAATAAAATACAAATTTCTGACAAAATTTAAGAAAATGATATTAATGATTTCTTCATGAAAACTCCAACTGAATTTTTGAAAACCTTGCTCAACTACAATTTTTAAGGATTGAGCAAGATAAAGATAACTAATTTGTTGTAAGAGTCAAGTTACTTTATAATTAAGAGGGTTTTTTTAAACTTTTGACTTTTCTTCATCAATACTAACTTTCTTTAGACAGGGAGTCATATCATCACAATCCAAACTATCTTTGTCTTGGAGACTGCTGCTATTCTGAGAAGTGAGAAAGGCATTAGTACTACTAAAAGGTCATGATCAAACCTTAAATGAACTTCAGAACTGTAACTACACTGGGGTTTGCTAATAATTTAGAAAATTAATACACTGTCACTTTGATATTTGTCATCTTTCTATCTTAACCTTTGTGCTGTAGCTAGATAATAATAAGACATTAATGTCAGACTCACCAACATTTAAAGACAGATTGATTGTATTTCCATGTTCTTAACTGTGCTCATTTCTGCTTTTTTTATAGAGGAAAGAGCAGTAGGAAGCCTTTAGTATAGCTCCTAATCTGCCTCTTTGAACAAGAGCACATGACTAAGTGATTGTACAATAGAGTAGAAGTCTTGTGCAACTGGGAAAATACCTCCTCTATGTCCACAGTTGCTTCCGTGGACATGTTTGGCAGAGATTCTTTGCTGTTTTTCTCTGGCTACCAGAATGTTGAGAGTCTACATTAAAGAGCCCTACAAGCATTACATGGTAACAATGATGGCAGTACCTGACATGCAAATTGATGACAGCGTAGCAATGTGTCTATATGGAAGTGTGATGAATGAAGAAGAAAGAAATTCATTACAACTGTTCTCATAGACATGAAGAGTTTTTAAATTTTTCGGTTCTTCTCTTCTATAAATGATATTTTCATATAAAGAATATATTTACTAAAAATGTATTGTGTTGCCTATAAAGTGAGTTATATTAAAATAGATTGAAGTGAGCAATTCATCTTTTTTTTATTCCTGACAGTATACAATTCTCAGGTAATCTGTTTAGTACCCTACCTGTTTCTATTCCTTTGATAGTATTTTATTTATTTATTTATTTGATTACATTCCATTTACATTTTCTGCAAAGATCAAACATTAATATATTAATATATCAAATGCCCTTACATTGCAAAGAATTTTTGACTTCAAAGACCTTCGCTGATGTATGTTGAAACTAGCATACAATGGCTTAGGAATAGCAAGAAAAACATTATTAATAATATATATATATATTTTTTTCTCATGGGTGATAGTTTTTCAATGTATATAAATATTTTCTTTTGTTTTAGGTATTACTAGAAATATGTTTTATTCCTTACTAAGTTCTATCTTGCATTTTGATATAATCACATTTTATTATCACATCTAGCAATAGTGATAATGATATTTGGTCATGCTTACCTCCTATTATAAAGCCTTTGGCTATTGCCTCTTAAGATAATTTTTTAAAATATGGAATGTAGAATGAAAATGTAAAACTTAAATTACTCTTTGGCAGAGGCTTAGGAGAAGTAGGTGGAGTTGGTGAGTTGACACAACATAGTGTTCATTTCCTTTCCTTAATACCATATTGGGTTTATCAGTTTGTGAATCATTTAGAATCATTTAGATTTACTGTCAATTTGATGTTTAAACAAGTCTATTCCCCTTTATAATAAGTACTTATATGATGTTTAGTTATTGTTATTTACCACAAGGTTACTTAGCACCTGAAATTAGTCACGTGGCCTTGCCAGATTCAACTAAACCCTTAATTATTAATAACTTGGATAAAATTGAAGATTAGAATACAGTGAAATTTTTGTGGGGGAGTGATTTCATTCCAAACTACTTCAGAAACTATAGAAGCTCTTTGATTTCTGAATCCAACATAGTTATTTAAACTATTTATTTCTGAAGAACTGCAAACTCACTAAGAATGTGACTAATCAGATTTTTATATTTTATTTTCTGATATGACAAGAAGTGGATCAGCAGCTTCTTCTTCTTTTGTACTAATAAATCAAATAAGAATAAAACTATCTATGATATTTTACAAAGCTTCCCTTTTTCCTGATTATTTATAATTTTATATTTATAGTCACCAGAGTATTAATACAATTATAGATAAATATAACGACACAGGCCAGTGAATATTGATGCCTCTCACATATTTAGGTACCCCAATAGTTGTGTATGGGAATATCGATTTTCAGATTATTCTGGTTTGAATAATCAAAATAGTTATTTATATGAGAAATATGTAGTGATATTAATATTTCCAAAATTATTATAAAATTATACAATATTAATATTTATAAATATATATAGAGAGAGGTGGTATGAGAATAAGAATTGTGATCTGTGTTAAATGTTAAAATGTTTTGTTATTTTTCCACTTTCTTGTCATGCAGTCCTTATAGTTTTGAAGGGTCTTTCCTTGAACTTATCAGCATGATGGCAACCTACTTAACTATCTATATGTTGTTCTAGAATTATCTACTGTGAATTATAATAGTATAAGCTCTGTTACTTTGACATCTAATTTTTCTGTTAAAATGAAATATTATGCTGAATTCAGTATATGCTGGGTGATAAAGGGATATTTTAAAATCCCCTACCTTTCCATGTTTTGAAACTTAGAATGCTAGGGCACTTGAATTTTTTCCCTCTCCTTAATATACATGTGTGTGTGTGTGTGTGTGTGTGTATAAACAAGTCCCAAAGAATGCATGCATGTATCACTAAGATATTTTTAGATATCATGCTAATTTTCACCCTTGCTATTTATTTCAAGCCAAAAAGTTTCCTAGAAATATACTGTCATTTTGTATAGTAGGGGGAAAGCCCCACCCTTCAAAGTCTTCAGTGACTCTTGACTCAATTTTAGTTATTAAAGGAATTTAATGGAGATCAAAGATGGCGGAGTGGTGGTGACGGCCTGAATCTGCGCTCCCGGGAAGGAAGGCATCGGTCCGGACCTGCCACAACGCTAGAAGACCGCTCCCACACAGGAACAGCGGTGTGAATCCACGGAGAATCAGCGTGGGACAGACAGAGCGAGTGAGGTCTGAGGTGAACGAAAATTGGGAACGCGGGACAGACACTAGCCAGCGGAGCGCGGGTCGGATACACCCGCCCCCAGCCGGGGCGGGTGCAGCCTCTCGGGAAAGCGGCTTGCCCTCCGCTCCCAATTGAACGGAGCCCTGACCCAGGCCAGCGCAGAATCACTGAGGGATACGTGGCGCATTGGAGACAGGAGGCTTTTTTTGAGAAATTACCTTAGAACCTGGGGGATCTCAGCTGAGACAGCGCTTGGCGAGGAGGGACGGATCTGCCCCAGGGCAGAAAAACACAAAAGACTCCCGGACAGCAAATAGCGTTGTACCCCGTGCTGCCTTTTTCGGCAGTTCTCCAGCCGGTCACCCCCGGTGCGTGTCCTTGCTGGCCAGCCCCTGGGCAGTGGCGGTCTCTGCCTGCCGGGGAGCCGGTCCCCTCCAGCCCCGGAGCTTGGCAGGCGCCATCTTGAAAGCGAGAGCGAAACGGCTCGGGAGCCAAAAAGTGCCCAGCGGCTCTTTCTGCCGGTGCTGCCTTTTTCGGCGGTTCTCCAGCCGGTCACCCCCGGTGCGCGTCCTTGCTGGCCAGCCCCTGGGCAGTGGCGGTTTCTGCCTGCCAGGGAGCCGGTCCCCTCCAACCCCGGAGCTCGGCAGGCGCCATCTTGAAAGTGAAGGCAAAACCGCTCGGGAGCCAAAAAGTGCCCAGCGGCTCTTTCTGCCCGTGCTGCCTTTTTCGGCGGTTCTCTAGCTGGTGACCCCCCGGTGCGCGTCCTTGCTCGCCAGCCCCTGGGCAGTGGCGGTCTCCGCCTGCCGGGGAGCCGGCCCCCTCCGGCCCCGGAGCTCGGCAGGCGCCATCTTGAAAGCGAGGGCGGGGCCGCTCGGGAGCCAAAAAGTGCCCAGCGGCTCTTTCTGCCCGTGCTGCCTTTTTCGGTGGTTCTCCAGCCGGTGACCCCCTGGTGCGCGTTCTTGCTGGCCAGCCCTCGGGCAGTGGCGGTCTCTGCCTGCCGAGGAGCCGGTCTCCTCCAGCCCCGGAGCTCTGCAGGCGCCATCTTGAAAGCGAGGGCGAAACCGCTCGGGAACCATAAAGTGCCGAGCGGCTCTCTCTACCCGGCGCCCTCCACTGGTCTCTGAACCAACGCCAGGAGTACGGGATATGCCGGGGCCGCGCTCGGGGTGAAGGGGCAGAGCTGCGCTAAGGCAAAAAAAAAAAAAAAAAAAAACACGAACAAGAAGAATAGGCTCGCCGAACTGTATATTTTATTCTTGGTAAATTTCTTCTGGGTTTTGTTTGTTTGTGTTTGTGTTTGTTTTTGGTTTTTTTGGGTTTTTTCTTTTTTTTCTTTCCTTTTCTTTTCTTTTTCTTTTTTTTTCTGGCGGCGGACAGCCTCGGCGGGCACCTTCGCCCTCTGGGCCTCTGGCTGCCGCGCCTTTTTGAGCGCGGAGGTTGGATCCCCACCACCCTCGGAGCTGTGCGGGCGCGCAGACGTCATCTTGAAATCCACTGCGAAACCGCCCGGGACCCAGCCGGGCGGGCGTGAAGGGGCGGAGCTGCGCTAAGGCGTAAAAACAAAAACATCTAATGGCCGCTCCGGACCCAGCCGAGCGGAAGTGAAGGGGCAGAGCTGTGCTAAGGCGTAAAACAAACAAACAAACAAAAAAACATTGAGTCGCTGAATTATATACTTCAGATTTGTGTATCTTTCTGCCTTGCGGTGTGGTGAAGTGCTATGTAGTTTGTTTTTGTTCATTTTTGTTGGCGTTTTTGGTGTTTTTTGGTTTGGCTTTTTGCGTTTCTTTTCTTTTTTTTTTTTTTTTCCTTTTTCTTTCTTTCTTTTTCTTTTTTTCTTTTCTCTTTCGTTTTCTCCTCTTTCTTTTCTTTCTTTCCTTTTCTTTTTTTTTTTTTTTTTCTCTTCTCTTTCTCCTCTCTTTTCGCCTTCTAACTGGGGACCCACGGTGAGCTTCGGAACGGGCCAGGTCCCTGGCTCTGGTACATACTGGATCCTGAGCAGTCACCCCCAGGGCCAGAGATCTGCGGGCACGCAATCGCCACTCTAGGGCCCACAGCCAAGTCACTGCGGAGCAATAGGGTACCAAGAGGCTCCCTGGACGGCCCTCTCCCCTGGTCCACGGACCTTATATAGGATCCCTGCCCAAGTGTAAACACTGAATACTTCTCCAGAAGCGAGAGTGTGGAACCTGATCCCTGGGGACATTGGGCCAAGACAGACTTTTGCCCGTGGGAGCTACAGCAACTGGGGCGCTGAGCAAGCAAAAACACCGTCCTCTCCCCATAGCTAGTATCTTGCCGGCAGATAGAGTCAGAAACCTCCCCTATAGAGGAAGAACCAAAGGGAAACAAACAAATAAACAAACAAAGAGAATTTCGGTCTACTATTAGTGTGGACCCTGCCTGCCTTCTGAAAGACCACAACACAGTGTCCTAACTCACCAAAGCGGTCCTGGATCACTCCAATCCTCTAGGATTGGACCCATCGGAAGCAGTCCCCCAACGGAAACAGAAAAATCTCTGAACAATACACAACAGTCTCCCCCTCTTGCCAAAAGAAGCAACATACCTAGACTGTTTCACAGCCTAAGAATAGAGCACAAAGAGTCCTGTTAACCAGACTAAACCTATAAGTAAAGATCCAACGACAAATCTAGATGGGAAGGGCCCAGCGAAAAAACACGGAGAGCAAAAAGAATCAAATGGAAAGCTCATCCCCAAAGAGAAATACCAGCTCCCAACCATTTGACACAAACCAGACTCAAAACACCAACATGTCACAGGAAGAATTCCAATTATGGATTATAAACAAGCTGAATAATATACAAGAATCAATGGATAAACAACACAAGGAAAACACAAAAAAATACAGGATTTGGAGGAAAAATTCACTAAAGAAATTGAAATATTGAAGAAAAACCAAACTGAACTCCTAGAAGTGAAGAATTCACTCAGAGAGCTACAAAACACTGTGGAAAGTCTCAAGAGCAGGGTAGATCAAACAGAGGAAAGAATCTCAGAAATTGAAGATAACTCCTTCCAACTAAATAAGTCAGTCACAGAGATAGATCGAAAAAGTAAGAGAAATGATCTGAGTCTTCAAGAAATGTGGGATTATGTGAAGAAACCTAACTTGAGAGTTATTGGCATTCCTGAGGGTGAAGAAGATAACAAGCAAGGGTTGGACAAGCTATTTGAAGACATAATCGAGGAAAATTTTCCAGGCCTTGCCAATACTCTAGACATACAGATTCAAGAAGCTCAAAGGACCCCTGGGAGATTCATAGCAAATAGGAAAACACCACGCCACGTAGTCATCAGGCTGACCAAAATATCCACTAAAGAGTCACTTCTCCGAGCTGTAAGGAGAAAGAAACAAGTAACTTACAAAGGAAAACCCATCAGAATTACGCCAGATTTCTCAGCTGAAACCTTACAAGCAAGAAGAGGTTGGGGCCCCATTTTCACGCTTCTGAAACAGAATAATGCCCAGCCTAGAATCTTGTACCCAGCTAAGCTAAGTTTTCTATACGAAGGAGAAATCAAGACATTCTCAGATAAACAAAGGTTGAGGGAATTCACCAAGACAAGACCAGCCCTCCAAGAAGTACTCAAAAGAGAATTATACACGGATCAGCACAAGAAAGATCCACGAATGTAAAACTACTCAAGAGCTAAAGATGAAATTCCAGATACCACAATGGCCCAGGAGAGAAAAGATCACAATGAAGTTCTACCCAACAAGCTGAACAAAAAACTGTCTCACCTATCAGTTTTCTCAATAAATGTGAATGGCTTGAACTCCCCGCTCAAGAGACATAGACTGGCCCAATGGATAAAAAAATACAATCCAAGTATCTGCTGTCTTCAAGAAACTCACCTAACCTGCAAAGATGCATTTAGACTGAAAATAAAAGGATGGAAATCGATATTTCAAGCAAATGGTAACCAAAAGAAAGCTGGTGTGGCAATCTTAATTTCCAATAACTTAGCTTTCAAACCAACAAAAATAATAAAAGACAAAGATGGCTACTACATACTGATTAAAGGCACAATTCATCAAGAAGCCATGACTATACTCAATATATATGCACCCAACCTAGGTGCACCTAGATTCATAAAGCAAACCCTACTAGATCTCAACCAAATGATAGATAACAATACTGTAATAGCTGGAGACTTTAACACCCCACTGACAGTACAGGACAGATCCTCTAAACAGAAAATAAACAAAGACATAATGGACCTCAATAGAATGCTAGAACAAATGGGCATGGCTGACATCTATAGGACATTCTACCCAAAGTCCACAGAATATACATTCTTCTCATCAGCTCACGGGACATTCTCTAAGATTGACCATGTCCTAGGACATAAATCATGTCTTCAAAAATTCAAAAAAATAGAAATTATACCATGCATCTTCTCAGATCACAGCGGAATAAAAGTAACAATGATCACAAACAGAAACCCTCACTCTTACTCAAAGTCATGGAAGCTAAATAACCTTCTCCTGAATAATTATTCTATAAAAGAAGAAATCAAGATGGAAATCAAAAATTTCTTTGAATTAAATGACAATGGAGATACAACTTATCAAAATCTATGGGATGCAGCTAAAGCAGTCCTGAGAGGAAAATTCATATCCATAAATGCCTATATCAAAAAGACAGAAAACATGCAAATAGACAACCTAACGAATAGACTCAAAGAACTGGAGAAAGAAGAACAGAACGATCCCAAACCTAGCAGAAGGCGAGAAATTACTAAGATCAAATCAGAACTAAATGAAAAGGACAACAAAGAAACTATAAGGGAAATTAATAAAACAAAAAGTTGGTTCTTTGAAAAGATAAACAAAATAGACACACCTCTGGCTAGACTAACCAAGAGCACAAAAGTAAAATCTCTAATAACCTCCATTAGGAACATGAAAGGAGAAATCACAACCGATGCTACAGAGATACAAGATATCATCTATGAATTCTACAAAAATCTTTATGCACACAAACTGGAGAACGTGGAGGAAATGGACAAATTTTTAGAAACACATAGTCTTCCCAGGCTCAACCAGGAAGAAATAGAGTACCTGAACAGACCAATATCAAGAACTGAAATCGAAACAGCAATAAAAAACCTTCCCAAAAAGAAAAGCCCTGGTCCAGATGGGTTCACACCTGAATTTTACCATACATACAAAGAAGAACTGGTGCCCATCCTACATAAACTATTCTCCAATATTGAGAAGGATGGAGTTCTCCCCAACACGTTCTACCAAGCCAATATAACATTAATACCAAAACCTGGAAAGGACACAACAAAAATAGAGAACTACAGACCAATTTCCCTCATGAATATAGATGCAAAAATTTTCAATAAAATACTAGCAAATCGAATCCAAGTACTTATCAAAAAAGTAATCCACCACGACCAAGTGGGCTTCATCCCCGAGATGCAGGGGTGGTTCAACATACGTAAATCTATAAATGTAATTCACCACATAAATAGAAGCAAAAACAAAAACCATATGATACTCTCATTAGATGCAGAAAAAGCATTTGACAAAATTCAACACCCTTTTATGATAAAAACGCTTAACAAAATAGGCATTGATGGAACCTACCTAAAAATGATACAAGCCATATATGACAAACCCACAGCCAACATCATACTGAATGGGGAAAAACTGAAAGCACTCCCACTTAGAACTGGAACCAGACAGGGCTGCCCATTGTCTCCATTACTTTTCAACATAGTATTGGAAGTCCTTGCGAGAGCTATCAGGCAAGAGAGCAGAATCAAGGGAGTCCAAATAGGGAAGGAAGAGATCAAACTCTCACTTTTTGCTGATGATATGATGTTATATCTGGAAAACCCCCAGGATTCAACCAAGAGACTCCTGGAATTGATTAACGAATACAGCAAAGTCTCAGGCTACAAAATTAATATACACAAATCAGAGGCATTTATATATGCCAATAACAGTCAATCGGAAAACCAAATTAAAGACTCAATACCCTTCAAAATAGCAACAAAGAAAATAAAATATCTAGGTATATATCTAACTAAAGAGGTAAAGGACCTCTATAAGGAAAACTATGAAACACTGAGAAAAGAAATAGCAGAACTTGCAAATAGATGGAAAAATATACCATGCTCGTGGATCGGAAGAATCAACATTGTTAAAATGTCTATACTACCCAAAGTGATCTACAGATTCAATGCAATCCCTATTAAATTACCAACATCATTCTTTACAGACATAGAGAAAATAATTATACACTTTGTATGGAATCAAAGAAGACCCCGTATAGCAAAAGCAATTTTAAGCAACAAAAACAAAATGGGAGGTATTAATTTGCCAGACCTCAAACTATACTACAAGGCCGTGGTTCTTAAAACAGCCTGGTTTTGGCACAAGTGCAGGGACACAGACCAGTGGAACACAACAGAAAATCCAAATATAGAACCATCCTCATATAGTCACCTAATTTTCGACAAAGCGGGAAAGAATATACTCCGGGGACAAGAATCCCTATTCAACAAATGGTGCTGGGAGAATTGGTTAGCCACTTGTAGAAGACTGAAACAGGACCCACAGCTTTCACCTCTCACAAAAATCAAATCACGGTGGATAACAGACTTAAACCTTAGGCGTGATACAATCAGAATTCTAGAAGAAAATGTAGGAAAGACTCTTACAGACATTGGCCTAGGCAAAGAATTTATGAAGAAGACCCCCAAGGCAATCACAGCAGCAACAAAAATAAATGAATGGGACATGATTAAATTAAAAAGCTTCTGCACAGCCAAAGAAACAGTCCAGAGAATAAACAGACCACCTACAGAATGGGAAAAAATTTTTGCATACTACACATCAGATAAAGGACTGATAACAAGAATCTATTTAGAACTCAGGAAAATCAGCAAGAAAAAATCAAGCAACCCTATCAAAAAGTGGGCAAAGGACATGAATAGAAATTTTTCAAAAGAAGATATAAAAATGGCTAACAAACATATGAAAAAGTGTTCAACATCTCTAATCATCAGGGAAATGCAAATCAAAACCACAATGAGATATCACTTAACCCCAGTGAGAATGGCCTTTATCAAAAAAACCCAAAACAACACATGTTGGCGTGGATGTGGAGAGACAGGAACACTAATACACTGCTGGTGGGACTGCAAACTAGTGCAACCTCTGTGGAAAGCATTATGGAGGTATCTTAAACAGATTCAAGTAGACCTGCCATTTGACCCAGCAATCCCATTACTGGGCATATACCCAAAGGAAAAAAGGTCATTCTGTAACAAAGGCACGTGTACCCAAATGTTTATAGCAGCACAATTCACAATAGCAAAGATGTGGAAACAACCCAAATGCCCATCAATACATGATTGGATTAGTAAACTGTGGTATATGTATACCATGGAATACTACTCAGCTATAAGGAATGATGAAGATACAACATCTCTATGGTTCTCTTGGAGAGAGTTGGAACCCATTATATTAAGTGAAGTATCCCAAGAATGGAAAAACAAGCATCACATGTACTCACCAGAAAATTGGTTTCCTTGATCATCACCTAAATACAAATCTGGAAACGACACCAATTGGACATCAGACTGAGGTGGGGGGTGGGGGAGGGGATGGGGGTATGCCTACACAATGAGTGCATTGCGCACCGTTTGGGGAATGGTAACACTTGAAGGTGCTGACTCGGGAAAGGGGGGGTGGGGAAAAAAATATGAAAAAAAAAAAAAAAAAAAAAAAGGAATTTAATGATCCTTAGTTATTTGAACTTAGCAAGTTTTTGCATCTTTGTTATAAAGTCTCCTAAGCCCCTTTTCTCAAATTATTTTAGGAGGCATAAGAAGCATGTAACAGATTATTTTACCTTCAATTTCTTACCTAAACGTGCAGGCAGCTCTCTCTATATACAGGTAATATGTACTATATACGTAGAGTGATTCTAACATACAGTATGTGCAGCCTTGTTGGGAAGGCCTATATAGAAAGGTACTGAGGATGGACTTCAGTCAACAGCCAGTAAAAAATTGAGGCCCTCAGTCCAAAATTCAACAAGAAATTGAGTGCTGTCAATAACCACACAAGCTTGACAGCAGATCTTTTCCAAGTGGAGACTTAATGGGACTGTAGCCTGGTAAAAAACCTTGATGGTGGCCTTGTAAGATCTTGGTGTAGACCTTGATATAAGCTCTGGCACTTAACTCACATAAGCCATGAAATAATAAATGTATTTTGTTTTAGTCCACTAAGTTTGTGGTAATATTGTTATGTAGCAATAGATAACTAATATACCTGATATCCTCTCACAGACACTTTCCCTTTCATAGTCTGTTCTCCATAGAGCAATCAAATGATTTTTTAAAAATAAGTTACTGCCAAATATTAATTGTTTACATTAGTTCATTTATTTATTAACTGAAAAATATTTGAGTTCTTTGTTTTTAGAGTAAATTGTACTTTAAGACTAAGATAGAAGTATGAGAAGTTATATACCTCAAAATGCTTATCTATGATGGTATTGCCATTTTCTCACCCCCTATTCAGTTTTCAGTGCAGTAAAATGTATTACTCTTTTCAATTGTCTCTTGCTACATTTGAGCTCCTAGAATCTAATGGACTCAGTCTTTTCATTTAAGTCGTTAGTGTGCCTCCTATCTGCCTTTTTCTCTCAAACATCATTTTACCCATTTTTTTTTTGTTGTCGGAAAGTTTAATGAGTCAATCATTTAAAGCAGATGCTACAATAGCAGACATAATCTTGTTTGCATTAATGTAGTATAAACAATATCACAGAAAAGAATCACCCAACAGCAATCAGTGTTGAACAAGATAACCCAGGAGGATTATATTCATTAATAGGAAACATGCTATTCATCATTAAAGCCCTAAACTCAACATTTTACCCATGCTTAAGGATTTCAGTATTTTGCCTATCTTCTCCTTGGATTAGTCTCTTTCTTTGATTACTACAGCATGTTATCTTCTTTTTCTTTTTTAGTTCTCTGGCCTTTTGTTCTCACCCCTTTATTAATATTTCTTCTAAACCTGCTTGCCTCCTGCTACAGACTCTTCATGAGTGCTTTCAATGTTATTTACCTATTTAACTGATAATTTCAATTATACATATTCAGCCCAGCCCTAGTTTATGATTTTCAAACACATATTTACAGATATTGACATTTGAATGGTCTATAAATACCTTTCCTTATTATAACTAATGTTACACTTTTTATCTTCTTTCACACTAACTACCTTCCCTGGTGTGTATTTATATTCTTCCTAGTCTCTACAAATTGTTCTACGTCTCAGCCCGTTTTTTGGTTGCTTATAACAGAATACTTGAAACTGGGTGATTTACAGAGAGAAAAATTATTTCTCATACAGCCAGACAAATACAGAGTTGAGGGGCTGCATTTGATGAGTGACTCTGCAGAGTGCCTAGGCAGTGCAGGGTATCCTATGGTGAGAGGGCTCAGTATGTTAACGTCTTGCTCAGGTCTCTCTTCCCCTTCTTACAAAGCCACCAGTTCCCTTCCCATAATTACTCATTAATCCATTAACCAATGAATAGATAAATCCATTCATGGGGGCAGAGCCCTCATGATCCAATCACCTCTTAAAGGCCTCACATTGCAATATTGCCACAATGGGGATTAAGTTTCCAACACACGAAATATGGAGAACATTCAAACCATAGCCTTCCACCAACTCTTCAAGCTGTACAAGTCAAACCATTCAGTGTCATTCTCAATTCTCTCTCAAAACCACTTGGCTTTTGGACCCTGCCTCCCATCCTGCCCCCAGGATCATTACACGCTGACAATTCTTGTAGTAAGAAATATCTGAGGGATTTGTTTCCTTCTTTCTATTCTTATTTCCATTACTGGGTTTTGGCCTGAGTTCTTTTACTGGATTTTAAAATATTCTCTTTTTCTGTAGTTTGCTTCCTCCCTTCTTGCTTCCTACTCCTTCTCTACACTACTGTGAAATTGATCTTACAAACATGTAAATCACTCTAATGGTTTCCCATTACTTATACGTTACATTATTATAGTGTTCAAATGCCTTAATATGTTCTACAAAATCATTTATAAAGGTAGACCTTCCTGGCTTTTTCTCTTTTTATTATTCTACTCATATGCCTTAACTAACCCAATATACTCTTCCTCACTTCATTGCTTTGCATATGCTCTTTATTTTTCCTGATCCATATCTACCTTTTCTCTGAGTCACGCCTGCTCTCTCAGAGGAAGAGAAAACAGTCTCTTCCTTTACAAATACCTGAGATATTTCCTTCTATTCCTTTCCACATTGAGTCAAGTTCTCTTTTTATGCTTTCAATGTTTATTATTGTATTCGCTGCACATTATCTTGGATATTTGCTTAATTTTTATCTCTTTTGACTGAGATCTCCAACAGCTCAAGGATAATATAGGTATAAATTTGTAAATCCTTCATTAAGACACAGTTTTGGGCAAGAATCAGCACCAAATAAATATTTTCTAGCTTTAAAGTAAGTAGTAACATGTTAAATTCTTTATTAGCCATTGACAGCCTAGCCCAAAATAATTATTTCAGTATCTTGCCAGCTACTTACCAGGGATAAAAGGATGTGAGACAAAGGGCAGGATAGTTTGAATGATGGAGAAATGGTCTTGAATGTGGAGGCGTAGGACAGAATGGGAGGGAAGCACAGAATTGAAGGGTACTGGTACAATAGACGGGGCTAAGGGAAGAGGATACAGAAGAATAGTAAGGGAATCTCTGTGTGAACAGAGAAGGATAGAGTGGTGCTAATGAAACACTATGTGTGCTTTTTCTACTTCACAATCTCTCAGGTCCAACTGAGTGGTCATCTTCACTTGAATGATGAAAGTCACAGTCAGTATCAATGATTTACTATTCACTTACTTTTCTAGTTCATTGCCAACCACCGAGTTATGATTTATCTAAAGTAAAATGTAGATAAAGGCAAAGGCATCACTTTTAAAACTGTATGACTTTAAGAATGGAAAGACTAATACTTCAATTGATGGATTGTTGGCTATAATCCAGTCCTCAAGCTACAGATGCCGATGTGAAGTGACAGATGGCACAGTGAAACTCTCTGTTAGCTGTGCAACCTGGGTTATAGTAAGAACAGAGAGGTGAAGGCTCAGCAGTTATGAAGTGCTGCGCTGAAGTGCTCTTCTCTACTTGTTGTGCCATGAGCACGGCATGCCTCATTGATAGTACAGTGTCTACTGTAGCTATTTGTGTTGCATCTTTTTATTTACTCGTAGGAAGTCAGAATCAGAAGGGACTCTTAGAGTTTTCTTTATATTGATAATTTGTGTTAATATGGAGAAACTCAGAAAGTTAAATTTCTTATCCAATGTCAATGCCAACTGAGGTCCAAGACAATGAGCGGAACAATTGTAGCACAGTTCTCAATGGTATGGTCTCTTCATTGTTTTCACTTTCATTTTAACTCGTAGCCTTTCATAGCTTAGTTTAACGTCTCACCCACATCAGATCGTTTATGTCATATTGCTCATGGTAAATGCGTTTTAATCCCTTGAGATTTTCTGGCAGTACCTGTAATTCTGAAAATAGTACGTTGATGATAACAACTGTGTAAACTATTCATTTTGTAAAGACACTGGCAAACTTCCCTGAAACTTTCTGTCAGTTTGTCATTTTTGGAAGAAAGATTTTATTTTAACATAAAAGAAACATTCAAATATTACAACTCTCTAATTATAATACAATTAGCTGCTTCATAGACTAAAGAGATCTCAATTACTAGACATATTCAGAAGCTGGCCACTTGTCAGGGAATATCATAGAGAAATTTCTGAATTTGCCAAGGAATTGAAATTGATGTGTATTCTATGACTGTTAGTTCCATGGAGGGAAAATATCCTCATCCAAGTCTTAAAATGAATTGCTAGCTTAAGGCTAGTAATTCAACCATGAATGAGGAAGGGTCAGCAAGTGGTCCCTACTCAGATGCTGCAGAGAATGGCAGTGTTCTATCTGCAAAGAATAATCCTAATCATACATTGCCTATCACCATGGTATATACCTATTATTCCAAAGATTAGCACAGTTTACATCTGTAGATTAGGACTTTTTGGTTGGAAATAAAAGAAACTAACTTGAAATATCTTAAGTAGAAAGTGTAAATGTGTTTTCATAAAACAGAGACACATCATGAAATCCTATGACAGAAAATCATCTGAGCCTTAGAATAGCAGTAGAACCAAAACACTGAAAATTGCTGTTATCTCTCATCTTTGGTGCTTCTTGTGTACCGGTTTCATTCTTATCTCTACACGCTGGCTTTCTCTCATTCTCCAGTCCACATAAGAAGCAAATACAAACTACACACTACACTATTCCCAATGCTTTACTCACTCTTTTTTCTATAATATAATCCCCAAACCATTTTCGTGGGGAGAAAACTCTGACAGAGTCTCTTAGGTCTAGTCCAATAAAACAAGAATGTAGGATCAGAGTCAGGAGTATTTGAGGACTTAGAGCTACAACTGAAACCAAGGGATGATTGTTATGTAGTTTGTCAGGATCCTAGAGGACATTCCAAACTGGTATCAATTATACCCATGCATAGTTCTTTCCTAGACTGTGAGTGCCCAAGCTCTATTCTACACATTAAGTCAGAATCTCTAGTGCACAGTCTCAGAATTGGGATTTTAAAGAAATAAAGAGCTTTCCCAGATGATTATGATGAACATCTATACCCTTTTTGAAAAGCATTGAGGTATTTATAAATTAGTAAAATAGGATAGATCTAGAACTAGTTCTGCTTCTTATCTCAAGCACTTTAGACGTCTCATAGGAAACACACTGGCACAAAATCTTAAATCTGGAGTGATCTTTTAGCTTACACAAATCTAAGACTTGTGTTTGTGCTTGAATCAGAGATGAGATTGAATGGAGGGTAATACAAAACTGCACTAGGACTCACAAAAGAGTATGTTATGAGTTAATGAAAGAAATAAAAAGACTTTCCTATTTACCACTGGAATGTAGAAAGTAAAAAATCCTGGTCTCCAATATGGGTTTCCTTGATACTGTGTTCATCTTTTTTGCTATCCTATTTTTATTGTTTTCCCTGATACAGCTGGGCAGATGCTTCATGGTATGGAAATGGCTTTCTGGTTCCATGAGGTATGACTATACAGCAGCGAACAGTTTTATTTGTCTTTCTCAGAAATGTTCTTGTACTTTCTTGTTTGCCATGACTTTTGGTTACAGAACTTTTCAAGCCACTTAGAGACAACAAATTACTTTCTGTATATGTGTCTCAACATTTCCCTTTATACCTGCATTCTCTGAACATGGTGTCATCTGAATAATATCAAAAAATTAAAACAAACACAGAAGCTAAAGATGTATTAATTTTTCCTGTTTGATTATGACAGAAAATTTTGCCTTATAAATAGATAAAAATTCATTTTTGTGAGTAAGGCCATTTTAATACTATTTTTTCTAGAGGCTATTTAAAATCTTTTCCACTTTAAAAAGTATATTTTAACAATTATATTTTAAACACCCTAAGAATATTCTTTGAAGGTTAGAAAAGACATTAAGCTTGCAAGAGTTAGTATAGATATATGCAAGGTCACCACTAATTTGCTCAGAGTGGCAAACATTTAAAACAGCTATATATGAATATAAACCAAGACCTTTATGTAAAATATTTAACAAAAGGATGAGAATAGTTATTTTCAATCTATCTCAAAATATAATACAAGGATTGAGTCTTATTTTTGTGTCTATAGTCTTAGCATGGTGCTTTGTATGTAATGTTTCTTTTTATTTGAATAGATTGTCTTAATAGACTATTCCATTTTTTTTTAAAAAGGATGAGCATAGGAACTGATCTTTATGATTCAGAGATGACCTTGACGCTTTCTGATATTATAGTTCTGTTATCAATGATAGCAATTCATGCTATTATTTACTTGTAAATGAGAAATTAAAGCCCAAAAAGTAGTGTGGAAATTTTCTTAATTTTATAATCATTATAACTTTGTTCTAAAACTTAATTGCAGAAATAAAACTAAGCACTCATTATGAGTCATTAAAATCACTATGGCTTGAGGTCAAACTCTGTGAATGCTACCTCACATTCAGGCTGGTAATAATTTTGAGGGTATGTGTTGGCGATGGGTAGAAGAATAGGGAAGGCAATAGCACCTGTGAGACGTAGTCAGGGCCCTCAATTGAATATGTAACACGTTATTGGTTAAGCTGAGTTGCTGGGTAAAGAGGCATTCATTTTATTATCTGCTCTTTTTTGTATGCTTGAAATATTTCACAACTTAAAAAAACATATTTAAAATAACCCTGTGCTGTGTCATAACTTAAAAAATACACTTTGAATTTACCCTGTACTCTGTCAAATATACGATTTTTTTTTTAGGGTTGGAATTGAAGTTATATTATAAAAAGGACTAAACAGAAGCAACTTTAACAATTATAATTGAAGTCAGTCTGCAACTCTTACTTACATCTTTCTTCCTTAGTAGTAATCCATTTGAAGAAATAATATAATCTTTCTAGCTATATTTTTGAAGGAAATTCCACAAACAATTTTGTAAAGAAATATTTAATGCTCCTTTTTATGATGACATTAATTTACATAATAAATAAATTAGGATATTAAAATGTAATCCTTGCTAATTTTTATATTTATTTCTTAGTGAAACAAAATGAAATTGACAATAGCTGCCATTTATTAAGGTCCTATTATGAACCAGGCCCAGTTCTTATTAATCATTATCCTTATAATAACCCTGTGTGTTAGATGGTATTAACCCAGCTTTACAGAAGATTTATACAGAGAATGATTAATTTTTTTCCAGATTTATACAGGTAATAAATGGCATAAATGGCAGTTCTAATGTTCAAATAAATGTCTATTAGGTTCCAAAATTTTGTTTTTCCCTCACAATCCAAGTCTTCCACCAGCAGTGGAATACTTACAAAAGCAAAAATTGAGTACTTAAAAGCTTTTTCTATAGGTCATCAGTGATCACTGGGTATGCTTCCTTCCGCCCTGTGGTAACTCATAAACATGGGCAATCTGGCATAAATACACACTAAAGAGAAGCTCTATTTGGATTTCCTAGAGGAGATGAGGACATTGCAAAGGAAAGAATGTTTTTATATCCTAATACAATTAGTAGAAATATGCATTATTCTCTTACAGGAAGAAAGCAATGATTTGTTTTCTGCTTACTCAAGAATTTCAAATAGTGAAATTCTGACTTTTAAAGATATATGTGTGATCATTATTATTTCAGCTAATGTTTATTGAGTATTCAGTATGTGTCAGCTGCCATGTCTATGGTTTCACAATACTTATTTCATTTAATTTGAGAACAATTCTTTACAGTACATTTTACTGTTACCCTGTAGACGTTGAATGAGCACACTGAGTCTTAGAGAGGTCTTGTAAGCTACTCAAAGCCATGAATCTGTTAAGAAGTACAGCAGGGCATCTAACCACAGACAGTCTGCCTCTAAATCCTTTTATCTGAATAACTACAATGCATGGCTGCCCATTCTGCAGCCATGTGTAATAGATGCAAAGAGAAAGACCGCACAAAGAGAGAGAGACAGGGATAAGAGTAATAACGGTTTTTCAAGCTGTTTGTGTTTACAAATCCATTTGAGGGCTACTGTAGAGCATTAAAATGTTTGTAATCTTTGACAATTCTGATTCTACAAATCTAGTTTCAGTTTGCCAGGCAACCGAAGATTACAAATGTATACTGTGAATATAATTTTAGATACTTGGATGCTGTTGGAAAATGCCAAATCTTAGATGTAAACTACCAATCTTTTGCTTCTCTCTCTCTCTCTCTCTTTTTCCTTTTCTTTTTCTTTTCTTTTTTTCTATTTTATGGCTCAATCCTCTTGAATTTTGGGGGGATGTGATATACTGCGAAAAGTGGAAGAGGTTAAGTTTTAAGGTTTGTGTTTATGGGACAACTGTAGATTTCTTGAACTTCTCTGTAGCCAAATGAGAAGTTAACTACAATAAAATGCTAGAAAGAGGCTGCAGGTTTATAAGTTTACCATTGATATGTTAAATGTTAGGTACATTTTTATGACTATAATTAAAAATATATATTAAAAAATTAAGAAGATTCAACTGCAATTAACTGTGGCTCAGAGCATAAGGCAGTAAAGGATTTCTCAATTCTTCTTGTGTAAATGTTGAATAAATGTTGAATTCTTTGGGGAAATAACTTGCATATCCATTGATTTTACTAGTACAGTAATTAAATATATTCCCTAAGGAAATATACTTTAGTGTGTTGGGAAGCTGCCTATTGTCTGTGTACCTTGGGCTAGGTAAGCTGTTTCCTGATTTTCAGCCCAGGGATTGCTGACTATCCCTACAGTTATTAACTACAGATGAGGATCTGTGTCCTCCCTTCTTTTGAAGTTCATCTATATTTTTCCTAAACACCTCTCTGTTGCTTGAATATTTTATGATATTTAGAAAAAGTTGGAGGAAACACAAAACAAAAAGTTTATTTAGGATTTAGCAAAGATCTCCCTACCGATAGCGATGACAACAATGTAAAAGTTCCTAATAGTGCTAATTACTTTCCCAAAATAAGAGTGTATAGCTAGACTATCTTCTCTTTTCTTTCATCTGTTGTTCCCTATCTCTAAAAATTTTCAATTAAGTCTATAATAAATGCTACTGTGAAGGGAGGGTATGTTGCTAAAATGATACCTTCTGGCCTCCCATGATTTTACAATCTATTATCTAATACCTATGTGGTTTTCCATTTTTCTGGAGCATGGATCTCCTGTTTGGCAGTAAGTTATATTTAACTTTAGGCTTGTGATTTCTTGGGTTCTAGGTCAAAGTTGTGACTTTTATATAATGTCATACTTGTTTAAACCCTTTGTGGTACCCCCAATAGAAGGCCTTCACATAAATGATTATTGAAAGCTGAAGGAGGACCTTGGCCAGCCCAGCTCTTGCCTCATCCCACTTGTAGTACTTAGGATAAATGTCGAATGTGCTGGGAATGCAGCTTCCTGAGATAAGGAGAAACTATCCAGGAGAGTTCAGGGTTTGCTCTTGTTTCTCCTAAAACAAGATGTCCTGCAACATTTTAGCCCAGTGAATCACTCCCAGGATATAAAAGCCTAGACTGGACTATGTTCAAGGTTTCTCAGCTTCAGTGAGAAGAAAATACATACCTAGAATACATCACCCACCATGGGCAGCTTTTCTGAGCCTTAGGGGATGAGCTTACCATAGATCCAAGATGTCTGTTGCCTATCAATAAGTAATAATGTTGCTTTATGTGACTTATTTTTTTATTCTTTATGGTTATATTTTATTTTATTTATTTTTATTTATTTATTTATTTATTTATATTTCAGGGTATTACTGGTATACAAATGCTTTGGTTACATAAATTGCCTTTGCACCACTCACCACTAAAGTCAAAACTACAAGCATGCCCATCCCCCACTTCACGCACTTCATCCATTAGGTGTGAATTTACCCATCCCATCCTCCCCCCTTCCACCGGCCTGACACCCTATGAAGGTTACTTCCCATATGTCCATGTTAGTGTCGATAGATTAGTACCAATTTAATGGTGAGTACATGTGGTGTTTGTTTTTCCATTCTCGTGATATTTCACTTAGAAGAATGGGCTGCAGCTCCATCCAGGACAATACAAGAGGTAGTTCACCTTTTTTCTTAATGACTGAGTAGTACTTCATGATATACATATATCACATTTTATTAATCCACTCATGTATTGATGGGCACTTGGGTTGTTTCCACATCTTTGAGATTGTAAATTGTGCTGCTATAAACATTTTAATGCAGATATTTTTTAATAGAATGTCTTTTATCCCTTTGGGTACATACCCAGTAGTGGGATTGTATTCTGTCTCACCAGACTCATACTCTGGCAGCTGGCTTTGTGCATGATCACCTGCCCAATAGAGGAACCGAAACAGAAATTGGTGAAGTGTTTAGAGTTCTCCCTGGGAATAAATATGCTTAACAAATGCATGCCATGTGTGATAGGTGCCAGCAATGCAACAGTATCCTGCTTGCATGGATATTACAATCTGGATAAAGGCATGGACTGGATACCGGAAATTACAATAACATCAAATAAGAATAATGATGAGAGAAGTACATGAAGGATCACATAGGAGAGATCTCTTCCTCTATTTGGAGTGAGAAGTGGCCTTTTGGAGGAAGTTATCTGAAAGATAAAGATGCTTAATTATTAAGTAAGAGAAGTATATAGTTTGTGAAGGCTAAGGAGAAGTTGATGTCAGGGTATGAAATGGAGTAGATGAGGGAATATTCCACAAGATGGAGAAGAATGTTCCAAAGCTAAGCTCTTGGTAGATGAACAGAGAGACATGCTGGACTCAAAACTATAACTGAGGAAGAGTCAGAGGCAAGGAGAAGCTCACATGCCCCATACTCAGGGACATTGTGTCTATCAAAAACTGAGACTTAATGAGAACATTAGAGCCTAGTGTATTAATTCATAATATAAGCAGATTTTTTTAAAAAAAATCTTATCTCAGTAGATGAGGAAAAAGCATTTAATAAAAATCGACATAAATTCATGAAGAAAAGATCCAACAAAGTAAGGATAGAAAGGAACATTCTTAACTTTATAAAAGGAATCTATAAAGAACCGCAGGTATATGGTATTTAACAGTGAAAACTTTCTCCTTGATTGGGAAAAAGTTTGCTCACATGATTCCTATTCAACCTTGTTCTATAAGTCTTAGTCAATGTAATAAGACAAGAAAAATACATAAAAGGTATATAGATTAGAAATGAAGAAATACAACTGCCTCTCTATATCATTTGTATATAGAGGCAGTTGTATTTCTATGTAGAAAATCTCAAAGGATCTACAAAAATAGCACCTAGAATTAATAAATAAATTTAGAAAGTTCTCAGGTTGCAAGGTCAATATAAAAAATCAATTATAGTTCAACTATTAATTAACAATTGAAATTTTTTTAAAAGTAATAATTACAGTGGAATAAAAAATGAAGTATTCAGGTATAAATCTAACAAAATCTGTTCAGAATCTGCATGTTGAAAAATACAAAACACTGATAAAAGAAATCAGCAAAGACCTAAATGAATGTAGAGATATACTATGTCTGTGTGTCAGAAAATTAAATAGCTTAAAATAACATTTTTCCAAAATTTATTGATAATTTAGCACAGTTCCAATCAAGATCTCAGAAGTCTATTTCTAGATATTGACAAACTATTCTAAAAGTTTTTGAGAAATGAAAAATAACTAGACTGACCAAAATAATTTTGGAAAGAAAAACAAAAAAGAACAAAGTTTGAGGACACATATTACAATTTCAAAATCCACTGTGAATCTGCACTAATCAAGGCAAGTGGTATTGGAGAAAGGGTAAAAATATAGAACAAAAGAATAAAATAGACAGTCCAGGAATAGACCATCAAAATACAGTCCAGTTATTTTTGACAGATATAAAAGGAAATTTAATGAAGAAATAATAGTCTTTTCAGCAAATGATACTGGAACAATTATACATTTTTAATAAATCATGCATACAGCAAACAAAACAAAGCAATGTCTTAAACTGTATATCCAAACTTATACACAAATTGTCTCAAAATGAAACAAAGACAAATATAAAATATAAAACTATAAATATACTAGAACATACTAGAAGAAAACAAAAGAGAAAATATTTAAAATAATCTGTTAGACAAAGAGGTCTTGAAATTTTTTTCTTAATATTAGATATCAAATATAACTCATACAAAATAAATAAAAATTGAATTTTATTAAAATTAAGAAATTTTTCTTTGAGAAAGATACTTTTAAGGGAATAAAAAGACAAGCCAAACACTGGGAGAAAATATTTGTGAATTACATTTCTGACAAAGGTCATGTTTTTAGAATTTATAAAGAACTTGGAAAACTCAACAATAGAGAAAAAGCAAAACATAAAATCCAATTGAAATAATGGGCAAAAGCTCTAAATAGGCACTCCATCAATGAATACATATAGACGGTAAATAAGCATAGGAAAAGATGTTCGGCAGCATTAATTATTAGAGAATGCAAATCAAATCACATTGAAATATGACTATTCACATAATCAATGGTTAAAATGAAAACATATTGACACTACTGAGGTCTGGAAAGGATGAAGAGCAGCAGGAGCTCTCATACATTGCTTTTGCAAATGCAAAATGTATGGCCATTTTTGATAACAGTTTGGCTATTATTTATAAAGTTAAATAGACACTACCAAATTACCCTGAAGTCCCACTCCTAGCTATTTATTCAAGAGAAATGACAAGTTGTATGTACATAAAAAACTTGTGCATGAATAGTTATAAACACTTTATTAATAATCACCCCAAAATGTGAACAACCCAGATGTCACTCAACAGGTAAATGGATAAACTGGTACATTCACCAAAGAAATACTACTCTGCAATAAAACAGAAAATTCTATTAATTCATGTAACAATATGGATGAGTCTTTAATATATTTAGTAAGCTTTGACCAGAAACAAAGGGTTATATATGGTATGATTCATTTATATGATATTCTGGAAAAGACAAAACTGTAAGGATGGAAGATAGAACAGTGATTTGTAAGCATTAGGGATGGTGGGGGGAAAGTGACTGAAAAGGGGTAATTTGGGCCAATTTGGGAGTGATGAAGATGTTTTGATTCACAACAGTTTTGGTATATACATAACTCTATGCATTTGTCAAAATCAATAGAACTTTACACCACAAAGAGTATGTTTTACTGTATGCAAATAAAAACAAAAATAAGATGTGAGAATACCCTAAATGGTATACAAACTGTAACAGATGAGCCTGAATAACAATGAAGGAAATAGGGAAGAAATTAACTAGCCTAACTCTCTTTAGAAAAAAACAATTTCACTTGGTACTGTAAGGCTAAGGACAAAAAGAACAGTACACAGACATTATCCTCTAGTTAGTAACTTTTTACTCACTGGGTATGGGATAGCAATTTTGAAACTACTTTATATGGATAGTAAGTTTCAACAAATATTAATGTATTTCCTATCTTTGTCTAATGACAGACTAGAAGCAATATCATGGTAACAATGATCATCCCTAGCATTCAGATCTTGGTTTCTAAATGCTCTTCTCAATGAAATAAGCAAGGTCATCTGGGAGAAGTTGTTGATTCTGGGGCAAAGGAAATACAGATGAACCTACAGCATTTTATGTTTGTCAGAAACAAAGGAAGAATTCAAAATAGGATGACATGTGGAAAGAGCACAGGGACCAATCTGTAAGAGTTCCCTATGGCCAAAGCTCAGTAATTTCCCAACAATTTGAGCAACATATAATAAAACAACAATACTAACCCTAACATATAGAAAAAATAAATATTTATGAATTCATATTAATTAATATAAAAATAATTGATGAAATAAATAAATCGAGAATAAGAGAGAGGATATTTTCTTACAAAAAATTAATCTGGGAGGATTGTGGAAAATGGAAAATCACCATTAGAGTAACACAATAATATTTTTTTCAGGCAAGCTCCACTAATGAATACTAAAATTTAGTGAGTGAATGTTGAGCAGCAAGTGCATATTTGCATAGTCTCAAAGCATCACTCTCAAGGTATTTATTGATTTCCCATAGAAAATAGTAACTTAATAGTGGAAAAATCCTTAATGAAGTTGTCAAAGTTAATAACACCAGTAAAAAAATGTATCATGTACCCCCTCATGTGGTACACTAAGAAGGAAAAATCACTTCCATCTTATTCTTGCCAAAAAATACATAACTTTAATCTTGTCATGAGGACACACCAGAGAAACTCAAAAGGAAGAAAATTTCACACAATAATTGACCAGTACTCTTCAAAAGTATTAATACGTTAACAGGCTATGGAAAGACTGAGGAATTGTCACATATAGAAAGAGAGTAAGAAAACATGACAATTAAATGAAATGTGCAAATCTGGATCAGATCTTGGAACAGGAAAAAGCACATTAGTGTAAAAACTGAGGAAAAGAGCATAAAGATTATAGTTTCCTTAAAAGTGTTGTAGCAATGTTAATTTCATAATTTTAATAGTTGTGTGATGATCATGCAAGTTGTTAGCATTAGGAGAAGCTGAGTGAACAATATACAAGAAATCTGGGCCGGGCGCGGTGGCTCACGCCTGTAATCCTAGCACTCTGGGAGGCCGAGGCGGGTGGATCGCTCAAGGTCAGGAGTTCGAGACCAGCCTGAGCGAGACCCCGTCTCTACTAAAAATAGAAAGACATTATATGGACAACTAAAAATCTATATAGAAAAAATTAGCCGGGCATAGTGGCGCATGCCTGTAGTCCCAGCTACTCGGGAGGCTGAGGCAGTAGGATCGCTTAAGCCGAGGAGTCTGAGGTTGCTGTGAGCTAAGCTGACGCCACGGCACTCACTCTAGCCTGGGCAACAAAGTGAGACTCTGTCTCAACAAAAAAAAAAAAAAAAAAAAAAAAAAAGAAATCTGTGCTACTTTTACAACTATTCTGTAAGTCTAAAATTATTTCA
Organism: Eulemur rufifrons; assembly: GCF_041146395.1. NCBI lineage: Eukaryota > Metazoa > Chordata > Mammalia > Primates > Lemuridae > Eulemur > Eulemur rufifrons. Next base: position 37,465,544 of record NC_090989.1, read on the forward strand.
ACATAAATAAGCAAAAGCCCATAGGCAAGAGAGCATGAGGTACACTAAATGATCTGCGAAGTGTGACATAGTTGAATTATAAAGTGTGAGCCAAAACATGGAAAAAAATGAATCTGGACAGCTAAGCAGAGATAAGATTATACAAAAATATACTATCCCTTCAGAAATGAGGAGGTAGTCAGGAGTGTTTGCAAGAAATTGACATGATCAGATTTGCATTTTAGAACGTATACACTTGCTGAAATTTAGGGAATCATTTAGAAAGAGCCAAACATAACATTACAAAACCAAGTAGGAAGAAAGGTCATAGGTTAGAAGTGGGTGATATCATGAGAATTCAAAGAATAGAATAGATTTTAGGACAATTTAGGAGCTACACTAAGAAAGATTTGGTTTTGATTAAGAGAGAGGAAATGGCAGGGCAAGGAGTCCAAGATTACACCCAATATTTCTACTTTAGAAGCATGAGGTACTTTGATTTGAGATGAAAATAGTTCTTTAATCATCAGCTTTTTAAATTGCCAAGTAATCTAATCTAAATTATATGTCCCCTTTCTATCTCAGGAAGAGATATTTATTACCTCTCAGATATCCTTCTTTCTTATTGTTAAGCCCTACTTCTTAGGTGGGAATTTGAAGTGTGATTAATAGTGGAATGAGAGATTAGAATGGGTAACATCTGCAAGAAAAAGATTTCATCTAGGGAAAAATACAGTTTAGTGTTTCAGAGCTTGGCCCTGAAGCTAAACTAGGCTTCAATCCTGGTTTCTCCACCTACTCTATTTTTTTTTACCTGTGTTAAGTTTTTCTTCCCCACATATGCTTTCTTTTTCATATCTATAATATGAGAATAATCAATGGATCTACCAACTAAATGATTTGAGAGTTAAATATAGGTAATGTGCTTAGATCATTGTGTGGTGCATAGTAAGGTGGCTTAAATGTTATTTATTATTATTAAAGTTGTTTTTATTGTTTGCTTTGTTCTGCTTACCATTCTTTCTCTTTTCAGAAGGGGCCAATAAGCTTGCTAAGTATCTGTTTATTTGTTGATAGTTTACATATGTTTGAATTAGTTTCATGGGACAGAGTAGATACAAGGGACAATATTTGAATCCCCAGATGATTATTTCATCTCGATTCTAGACTTCATAGGAAATTATGAGTTACATTAATAATAGTTATGTTAGTGATACTAGTACTAACATACTGCCAGATTTTTCTGATAGACTTTTAAAAATGATACATGTAACAATACATTCTAGTAAAAATTTAACATCATAGAAAGTAAAAATGAAAGCCATTAAAAGTTCAGGAGTGGTTTTAAGGATGAAATGCAGCACAGATAATATTTGCTACACACATTATTTTGTTAAAAAAATGACATTTGTCAAAATATTTCCTAGAGCAATATATACTAGATATATTAGAGAGTATGTTTCCCTGAGTAAAAAAGGGTTACAGAAGTAGATGCATATTTGGGGAAAATATTATTTGAATTTTGAATATTCATTTTGGGATGCCTGGGCAATACCAGAATGCAAAAATCTGGGCAGCAGTTTAATGGGCAAGTCTAAACTGCAAAACAATAAATCAGGCCAGAGTTATAGATTTAGAATGCATGATGTATAGAATAAACACCATAGAAGCACATAACAGAAGGAAAACTCAAACTGAATGTTATTGCCCTGCAGGAGTGTGTGCATTTAATAGAGAAATGGGCCTATGATAAAACACTGAATGCATTGCAAATATTCAAATAATGATTTATTGAAACTAATGCTGCATCAAGCTGGTATTATAAAGAGTTTCTAATTTTTTAGAAAATTTCCATTATTTAGTAAATATTCGAAATGACATAACAAGCTCACGGAATGTAGTGGTAATTTATACCCCATATTAATAATTTTATTGTTTTAAAAATTAGAAAATCAACAAACTTTATGTGCCCATTCAACATTAAATTAAATAGTTCAAAATCTGACCAACCTAGAAAATACTTGTATTTTACAAATACAGATTATTTTATTATATTATTGTGCATTAGTGATTTTCAGTCTACTTTTTATGAGTGCCTAATGATAAATATATATATACATATATATATTGTGCAAATATTAGTTATTATATGTTTCACTATATGGATAGTTAAAATAGATTATATTTTACCCATACCAAAAATACTCTTTTTCTAAGGGTTTTATCAGGTTTTATGTTTTTAGCTCAATAATAATTTTTTTTTATCAAATGATGTTCTATGGAGCTCTGCTTCTTGGGAAGCCTACATCATTTGATTTATATTTCAGATTTATAGATCAAACTTTCATCATGTTTTTTGCTTGTCCAGGCTTCATCTTCTTGCTTGGCATTATCAAGGCAGATAGAGCCTGGAAAAGATTTTTATTAAAAGCAACCCATCAGGAGAGTAAGACTCAAGGATATTGGAGATCTGAAAAATAAATATTTGGGATAAGACCATTACTACATGATCTTAGCAAGGTAAGTCTGAATTGTGTCCTGCAACATGCAGCAGTAAGACATTATGATCATTTGTGATATCAGAAGCTATAAGATTTCCTACTGCCTAGATATAAATGAACTCTTTTTCAGGGTTCATAATAACTTTTCTTCAGTATATATAAGATTTTTACTTTGGTCATTAGTTGAGAACTACTAGGAAAAAAAGATTTTTACTAAAGCATATGAAAAGAAAGCTCGAGATAAGTATACATCCTTTTCCTCTGGTGCCTAAAGAAATGGAATTTTCTAGAACATTTAAAAACTTCTATAATATATTAACAATATTATCCAGTTATCCATTTTAGAGTTGTTGAAAAAAATTATTTGAAAATACTAATGGAAATGAGGATCATATTCATTGCTCTCTAATTTATAGTTGATGCCCTGAGCAAAACTGCTTTCTGAAAATCTAGTCAAAGCATAGTGCCATGATCTGAGAGGTCAAATTATGCCACAAGTTAAATCATCAGTATATTTTAGAAACTATGGTAACTACCCCCAATAATTTCCAGGGTTGTATGTATTTTATTGGTTAGAGTTTTTTGATTTATTTTATCTGTTCGCATCCTATAAGTAAAAGGTGTCAGAGCCAGAACTGTATCATTAAATCTCCATGGGGCACTGAGAGATCAAGGTATGGCAGCCTTGATGTTATCAAGCTTGCCAGCAACAGGAGTTGCCACAGATTGTGCTCTGTGAGCCAAGCTCTGTAAGAGTTTCACACTGACATTTCTGAAAGGCAAATCTGATCATATCACTTCCTGTTTAAAATCTTCCAATTCTCCCTACAGCCTTCAGAATAAAGTCTAAACTCTTAATATGACCTACCTACAAGATATTTCTCAATATGGCTCCTACTCACCCTTTCTCTCATCTTTTTCCTTCCTCCAATTCTATCCTGTAGACATGCTTAAATGTAATACTTTTAGGTCACTGAGTATACCATGTTATCCTCTTTCTGAAGTTTGGGCCATTGCATTTGCTTTGTGTGAGGAATGTTATATTTCTACATTACCACGCTTGTCACCCAATGTTAAAAGTGCCTATTTACAAGTCTATACCCCATTTAGGAACACAGAGACAGTATATTTTCTTCACAGTTGTGCTAGCAGTGTGTCTAGTGCCCAACATTTAGAAAGTTCTTGATAAATACTTGTTGAATAAATAAATCAACATGTGAGGGAATTAATAAAGTTACTGCTTCTTTGGCATAGGCTTCACGCCCACTCAGCCTTTCCAAAATGCCATTGGTTATGTTACTATCTGTGCAACCCCAAACTCATGCTGGCTGCATCCAGCCATTATTTCACTTCCAAAAGAAGTCATCACACCTTGATCACATCACATAGTAGAGGCGGAAAAAGAATTCTTCCCCAATACATAACAGCAAAGGAGATTTCTTTAGGGCACTATGAAAAGCTCCATACCTTGACAGTTAATACTGACTGAGATCAGTTCCACTTTGAACTGCTGGAAATCTGATAATATTAGGCAGAAAAAGCTACTCATGCAAAGGCCCTATGGCAGGAATATGACTGTTAGGTTAAAAGAAGAGCAAGAGGGACAATATAACTGAAATGGAATAAAAAATGGGGAGAGTGAAAAGAGATGAGATTAAAGGCCAATAAGGACCACATCATGTTGGGATTTATAAGTCATTATGAGATCTGTCTTGGGTATGAATTGGAGTGAAATTGGATACTATTGTAGAATGTTAAGCAGATGCTAACACCATCAGAGTTGCTAAAATGGTAAAACTCTTCCTTCTCTCCAGAGAATATCCTAGGGATGAACAACAGTGAAAACAGTGAGACCTATTAAGAGAATAAATTAAACAGCTACTTAAATAGATATCTGCTAGGACCAGGGTAATAGCAAATGTGGTCAGATTCTAGAGCCACACAATTTCCTGGGTGACTGGATATGTGGTGTGTGAATATGAGTGGAGTTGAGACTTGAGTGACTGGAAGGTTGTGGTTTCCATCAATTGAGGTGGAGAAGGCTAAATGCAGATGGAGTAGGATTTGGGGGGAAGATCATGCATAACATTGACTATGTCAGTTTGGAGATTTCTAGTAAAGACCCAAGTTAATATATGGAGTAGGCAGCTAGGTACACATCTGTAATTTGTGACAGTGGTCTGAGCTACAGATATAAATCTAAGAGTCTTTCCTATGACAAAATTGCTAGAAATTTAATTAAATATTTAGAATATAATTAGTTGAGTTTAGATTAATAACAAAGTTAATGGGGTGACTTTAAGAAGATACTTTTTTAAGCTCTGGGAAAAGACATGAACTGTTTTCTTTTCTTATTAGAGACCTCCTTTCTAAGTGACAGGGTCTCTCCGGTAGAGAAAAGAGGAGGTACTATCACGTCACGGTCAAGAATACTACCTCTGGAATCAAACCATGCTGGATCAAACCTGAGACTGTCTACTGATAAGAATCTACACAATTTTTTTTTACCAAACTTTCTTTGCCTTAGCTTCATATATGAAATCAGGATATTAATTATAACTTGTATACAGTATTACAATGGAGATCAAAAATATAATACACACAATGCATTTGCACTTGTGATTATTTGAACAGGCTTTCTGTGTTTCTCACATCTAGAAGCTTTCTATCTCTGAGACATTGCTGGCCATACTACTCTGACCATTTTTTTTTTTTTTTTCTGAGACAGGATCTCACTCTGTCACCCAGGCTGAAGTGTAATCATAACTCACTGCACCCTTAAACTCCTGGGCTCAGGCAATCTTCCTGCCCCAGCCTCCCAAGCAGTGGGTACTACACTTGCATGCCACCACTGGGCTATTTTTTTTTTTTTTTTGATAGAATTGGGGTCGTGCTGTGTTGCCTAGGCTGGTCTCAAACTCCTGGGCTCAAACAATGCTCAGCCTCTCAAGGTGCTGGGATTATAGGCGTGAGTCACAGTGCCAAGCCATTGACAATTTCTTTTTAGAAATGTCCCTTTTTTTTCCACTATACTGTTAGACACAGCTTCCCTCCTTTGTTAGCTCATTCCTTTTTTATGTATGTGAATATTATTAAATGTGTTAAAGTGAGGCTTTTAACTTTAAACCTAGGAAAACAATTTGCCTATGATCATCTTGTTTTGAATTTGTGAATTATGACAGGGAAAACTTTTAGTTTCTTTTTCTGGAACTGTGTGCTTACTCAGAAAATGAATCAAGGCCTCATTAGGAGTAAGCTTTAAAAACAAACAAACAAACAAAAAATTTGCTTGGGACTAAATCATAGGGTCTTATTTTTGTGTCAAATATACAATATGACTGTAGAAACTGAATTCTTCACCACAGTGGAAAATATTTTTAAATATTATGTGAAGGAAGAGAAGGTTGTGAAACAGCCAAGGAGAATAATACTAGAGATTTAAAAAAAATGATTCAATGAAGATTTCTATGAAGTCTTTTTGGATATTGTACAATGTTAACATTCTTCCTATTGCTATAAAATTTTCTGTAATTATATGTATATCTTAGTAGTGCAAGCAGTAGCAAAAAATTCAATATATGTCATCTCAAGTAAGTATGTTTTATTATTTTTCTCACAAAACAAAAAGTTCTACTGACTTCAGTCAGCTACTGAAAGTCCCAGATTATTTTCTGTGTCCCCCTTCACCAATGTGAGTATGTTTTACGCTCATGCTTGATTACAAATGATTGCTGCAGCTCCAGGCCTATCTATATTTAAAGCAAAAAGTGTTTGGTGGAGGCAGAGAATGGGGGGAGTAAGTGGAACAGACCCTTTCCTACTACTTTCCTTCCTTGTTTACCCATCGGACTTTGCTTTGGCCTCAGTGTTTACAACTAAGATTGCTGGGCCATTCCTGGTTCCAGAGGAGGCTGGGCAAATAGCCAACAGCTCCCCAGAAAAGGAAGTGAATGCGAGTAGTTTATTTCTGAGTTGATTCCTGGAAATGGTGGTGTGGGACTGAGGAAGCGAGACAAGGAAGAGAAAGACACCAATGAAGATGAGTTATCAAACAAGTTATCACTGCTGAGCAGCAAAAGCTTAATCACACTAGGGATCTGTGGGAGACAGTGTAGAACACATATGACAGCTATCCTTACAAAGTGACAAAGAAACTGGAATATTTATTCACCACTGATTGAAAACTGAATCTCGGGAGCATTTCTCTGTGAAACTCCCAGTTTGCCCTGCACTGTGGGAACTAACATACTGCTAGGGATAGGATTTGGATTATTCATCTGGTGTACTTAAAAAATTCATAGGAAATAGAATTTCATTTTCAAAACATTAGATCATTGCTAAGCTAGTTAATGTGATATCTGCTTTGTTTCTGAAATCAGAATTTTTAAAAGAGGACAAACATGGAAAATCACAATATTATGTATCTCAAAACTTATAACAAAAATGTGAATTTTTATATTTCTATTACAGGTATCACTATTTAGAGCAGGTGGAAAAGCAAAAATCCTTTTGCCATACAAAATATAAGCCATACTAGGTGTAACTTAAATGTATAGGATACAATAAGAAAGGAAAGTGTAACATATGATATTTATATATTGTCAACCATCCCCTTTTTCTTGGTGTTTTTTCTTCTCCCTTAGCCTTTGGGATCCCATTCTCTCTTGGTTTTCATCTGAGCAATCTGGAGATGCTTCCTCAGTCCCCTTCTTCCATTTTCTCATAATTTGATAATGTATTCTGTCCTTAGTACATTTCTCATCTCATTCTAAATGCACTCTCCTAGAGCAAAAACTACTTCTATAATTTTAATTACCTTTTATACACTAGTGACTACAAGATTTATATAAACAGTACCAAGTTTCTGGATTTGTACTTCTGCATTCCATTTACAGGCCAGACATTCCCACTGGTGTATCTACCAAGTGGTTTAATTTCAACATATACAAATATGACCACAGTGTCTATTTCTCAAGTTTTCATTTTAATTCAATGCTCATTAATATTTTAGCCATACAAAGAGTTATGATTGCTAGAAGCCTTCCAGTCATTATTAAGTTCCTTAATCTTCAATCTAATCAATTATTACATGTTTTAAAAATCTCTTCTCTAAAAACACCACATTGCTAATGTATTATTTCTCCTCAGCACTATTACACTGGCCTTCTGGTAACTCCCTTGACCTCTTCTCTTTCCACCAATTGTCTTCTGCTGTATAGGCAAGATTATCATTTAAACACAATTAATGCTGTCACTTTCTTGATTAAAAATACTTAGTGGCTTAATGTTATCTATAGTAATTCAGATTATTTAGCACATTATGAAAGATCTTTTACAATCTGTCCCCAAAATTTTCTGCTTTCTTCCTCTACTCCACATATTCCATTTAATCAATGCTTAAGTTTAACTGCATAAAAGACTCATCTATTATCCTTCTACGAAGCACACACAAGAACACATACCTTCTTTGCAACTCTTAAATCACAACTTAAATGTTATCCTTCAAAATGGTAGATACGAGGGGCTGAGAAGAGTGTATGGATGGGGGGGGAGGTGGGCGCATGAAGAGAGGTTGGTTAATGAGTGCAAACATACAGTTAGGTAGAATAAATAAGTTCTAATGTTCAATAGCAGAGTAGGGTAGCTATAGTTACCAGTAATGCATTGTATATTTCAAAATAGCTAGGAAAAGAATTGAAATGTTGCCAACACATAGAAATGATAAATATTCAAGGTGATAGATGATACTCTAAATACTCTGACTTGATCATTACACATTCTATACATGTAACAAAATACCACACTTGTACCCTATAAATACATACAAATATTATGTATCAATAAAAAAAAATACAAGGAAAAAATGCTATCTACTCCATAAAGTCACCCTTTACTTTCCATGCAGAAAGCTGTTCTATTTCTTCTCTGATCCTGTAACAGAAGGAATGGCCTGGAAAAAAAAAATGGCAGAAGATGTTTTCTGCCTCTTTAAAACTTCCCCAACTCTTTTGGGGAACAGAGGCCTGCATCCCTGCCTCAGGCAAGTGGTCAGGAGGGGCAGAGGAATATCTTTTGTTCTTTGTGTTATAGGAGATAGATCAGCTGAACTGTGGCTCCCTCCCAGGCCAAGCAGCTGGCTGGTGGAGCTTTTGGTGGGCCTCCCAGGTGGGTGGAGGTCACAGGCTTTATCTTTAGTAGAGATGGGATGATTAGAATCATTAACTGTAGTTAAACGACAGCCTAGAACTGAGGGCTCTCCCTTTAAAAGCTCTATATTTTTGCTTATGTATAGGAATTTGGATTTTGACATGATAATCCGACATTTTCCTCCTTTATCTGCAAAGTAATAAACTTCTCTTTCCTTCTCCTCAAACCACTTGTCCTGGTTTTTTCTGATGCAACCTCAAGGCCAAGTCCCAAGCTTTTGACAACAATCCTAGCTCTGAAATGGCATTTATCTTATTTAGTGCAATGAGTTGTTATTCTAAGTCTGGCTCTTCTTTGTGGACAGGGACCTTATGACACTTACTTGCACCTCGATTTCTTCAAAGCCTCAAAATGTGCAGCACCCTACTACTTAGAGTTTAATAATGACATGTCAATTAGGCTAATGGAAGGGTAGCCCTTACTCTCAAGGAGCTTCAGATCCATTAGGATAGTCTATATCTTTTTAATTGATAATTTCTTTTCATATAAAAAGATCCCAATATTTTTCTTTTTAGATGTACCTTACTTACACTTTCATTGTATTACCCATCTGACTCTGAATTATTTTGTTTGAATGATAGTGGTAACTTCAAAGAAGATATTTTTGTGTTCATCTCATTCTATATAAAATATTTTATTTCACATAGTTACTTTGATCAAATTTTATTTTTTTAACCTCTCAAAAACAGGTTTAATATTTGTAATTATCAGTTTTTACTTATGGTGTAAACTTCATTTATGGCCCATTTCACTATTCCGCTCTAAGTCCAGTTTTTTAATATTTGATGATTAGCTGAAAGACAATTTTACATTTAAATTATGTCGTACATGTCTCAAACAGTTAGACTACAAAATGTTAAAGAATTTTCCCAAGCAGACTCTGTATTAAACTATTTCTTTTATGGCTTTCTTTTAGAATAATTAATTCATTTTAAGATTTTCTATTATTTCTAAACTTGGAAAAAGTTGAAGGAATTTTTTACATTTATTGTAAAACATTTAATTTAATGCATAACATATTCAAATTTTATATTAAAGCCAAAAATTTTGTCCTCAAAAATGACCCTCTACCAAATCATAAGGATTATTTTTACTTTTAACTCCATTTGTTCATTGGCACTGGCATGTTCAGCAGTTAGTGTTCTTCGACTGCAGGCAGCTCTCTTAGGCATAATGGAAATTTATTGAAAACCTAATGATTTGCTCAGAGAATCAACTGAAAAACTGACAAAAACAAAGAAAAACTAAGGAATCACCAGCTGTCTGGGCATCATTAACCACTGCAGTTTGCATCAAAAACAACTACTAAGATGAATGAGCTCTAAACATTTTTTTATACCCTTGCATCATCCCACTAATGTGTTTCAATCTAGGAAACTTAGTAGGATTGGCATCTCATAGTTCATGGGCCCACTCTTTGGTTAAGAAAGAACAATAAATGTTCATTTACCATCTGTGGAGACTTTTTACAACCAAGGAATAATAGGACAGCCATTGGTGCCAGAATTTGAGTGAATTAATTCTGTATGATCAAAAACAAAAAACTGTTGTGTACATAAAAGTTAACTTTAGAGAAAATGCTTTAGTTTAATGTATTTTTCTAGTTTACTAAAATATAGATTATTAAATATGTTATTTTATCCCAGTGAGTCAAGGTATAATAGGCATTGCAAAATTATACTGCATTTGTATAATCTGATAAGGTGTTTTGAATATTTAGAGATAATTGGTAGATATTCTTTAAAAAATATTCTTTATATAAAACTGATATGCAAATGGTGAAATGATGAAATTCAATCCATTTTGTGGCATCAACTACAACTTATAACTCAGTGACTTCTAAATCTCCAGCCCAGCTCTCTTTCCTTGCTTCTAGATCCAAGTATTATCCAAATACTTTCTTTCATCTTCGCTTGAATATTGCACAGAACCACAAACTCAATATGTTGAAATTAGACTTGTCAGTTTGTCCCATCTCATACCTCTTTCTAAAACTTGCTCTTTTCCAAAATTTCCTATTGATCAAATGACTTCTGCCTTAATCAGGATAGGATTGTATATGCTGTAGTAAAAATTAATTCTTGACATTTTAGTAAATTGACACAATACATTTTATTTTTCACTCTTCTTACCACGTAATGAGAGCCAGGCTATTGGTAAGTTCTGTCATAGGGAGCCAGGCAACTAGACTTCTACCAATCTTCTAGCTAAACCATATAGAATAAATAGATTCCAATACTGCAATGGGAGAGAGAAAATAGCTTGTGGATTGTGTAAAATATTTCCAAGAGGACTGGGAATAGCTTTTATCACTAACACACATATGATTGGCTATAAGTCATTCACATGATATACAACATAACTGCAAGGAAGACTGGGAAATGCATTTATGTCCCCCCCTCCCCACCCCAAAAAAAAATATGGTGAGCTGAACACAAAATGTCGCCTTCATGGTCCATCATTTATCTATTTTCCCAAATAAGAAATCTGGGCCTTATTAACTTTTTTTCTTCCACAAATGCCATTTCTCATTAGTCACTTAGTCCTTATTTAACCAATTAAGATTTCTTGAATCTACTCAAATATTTTCACCCTCACTGACTTTACCTTGATCCAAACCTTCATTATTCTTCTCCATGCTTATTGGTACAGTCCAAGTTATTATCTTCTCTGTTGCTAGAGATATCTTTTCAAATTAAAAATGCAATTTAAAAAATCACTTCTTTAAAATTATCCCATGGCAACCAATATTCTTCATATTACCATTAAAACTTCATAGCATGTTGTAATAGGTCTTTCGTGATATTAATTCTACTTAAATCCTTACTCTCTCCCCTCATCTCCTCATTTTGGATTGGGATTCTTCAGACAGTTAAGGCTTCCTTTCCTTCTACATCTTTACATATACTTGCTCATTTACATGAGTGACATTTATTGATTGTCTAATTCCTACTGATGCTTTATAAATCAGCAACACTTCTTCCAATATGTCCTTCCTAATCTGAGTACTGCATTTGATCCCCCATTTGATTTGCTTTCAGGAAACCTTATAGTTACATACGGCCACTTTTTTCATGGCATTCATTATACTTTAATTATTCTATTCTATCTGTCTCCTTGCAAGTAAAGAGTAAATATTTTAGATCATGGATAGCATATTTTTTATTTTTGCATTCCTAATATGCTTACTACATAGTGGTGACTCAGTAAATGCTTATTGAGTAATAATTGTTTTGAAACCAAAGTATTTTTTATGTCTATGGTCCTTTAATCTCTCAAATTGTATTGCGATATGTCAACTGTCCTGATACATAACCACCTTTAACTTCTCCCAATATTTTTTAAACTAAAGTTTGGATGTGTTGAAGTGGTTGAGCAATTTTGTTATCATTCTGAATAAGAGTGATTCTTGTCCAATCCCCAAAATATTTCCCCAAAGGATAAGTGTGGTAATGATGTTAAAAGAAAAAAAAGGAGAAAAGCAATGCTAGAAAATCAAAGCAACAGATGTCCTTAATGCCCTAACCCTTTATCTAATTTATTATAACCAAGTTTTATTCTGGTTTATTTGATTTGTTAGCCTCACTTTTATGTATAAAAACAAAGGAGGAAAGACTAACAAAAGGCTAGTTTGTAAAATCTACTGAATCTTTGTAATCCTCCCATTTCTAACTGCATTGCTTTACATAGAATTGATGAACTGTAAACACCTTTTTTAAATTTTTTTAGTTATTTTAGTGTTCTATTATGCATAATTTAAAGTATTCAGAAAAATCACATAGGTAAATTTTAGTGACATTTAATATACTACATTCTCAACAATATTTTAAATAAGTGCATATCTGAAATAATTTTATAAATTAACCCATACCTTTCATTTGACAACAGAGGATACTAAAATCTAAATGGGATAATTAATATGAGCTATTACAATATTCTCCATGTAAGGCATAGACCCACAGTGCTTCCAAGCTATGCAAATACAAGGTGGGCAACCTCTGGAGCCATGTACAGGACTCTGGCTAGAATCTAGTTCTCAAGGACCCAGTTTAGGTTCCACTGCGTATGTCCTTCTTGCTGAAAGTTCTCAAATTTATAAAACCTAAACTCTACTTCTTTGAAAACAAATATCTCCCTATCCAGGACATCTCATCCTACTTTGAGAGTCAATAATGTACAAAGTAGTCTGGCTTTCTTTATGAAGTTACTTAATGAAATTTGTGCTTTAAAAAAATAAGTTTTTTTAATACACTTTTAAATATAAAGTTATATTTTCATGTTTTATATACTCTTCCAAGGATGCTAAAATATCTCTTTTCATTATGCATATAGCCATAAAAATTTCTGCAGTGTATAATGGTACTGCCTATTTAAAACTTTTTGATGCTTTAAAAGTCTTGGTATATTAAATAATATGTAGACTGGAACTATTATTTTGCAAAATCAATAGCTTAAAGTATTTGCATTTTATGTGATCAACAAAGATTTCTGAAGGTGATCCGGGACATGTGTCTAATGCATAACTGATCTTGTTATACGTTTGAGATTATCCTACTTTAAAACCCAAATCCTATCGTTAAATCACAGACAAAGCTTTCATTTCAAATGTGGCCTTTAAATGCATAACACAACAGAAGGACAATTAAAGATAGTCATAGTCTATTATTGTTGCCATTGGTTCTGCTAATGAGTTCTGTGACTTGTTTTAGAATCAAAATGCTACTCCTGAGAAAGCTTATCAACCTAAGTAAGTGAGTCTTTATCACTTTGCCCTTAAATAGCTAGCGTTCTGCGCCTTTGAGTTTGGGGAGCAGTGCTAAAAGAAACTCTTTATAAAAGAGCTATTAGTCTTGTGCAGTCTAGGATTTGACAGCTCATGAGGGTTACACAGACCATTACATTACCAACATCATTTCCAATTCCTCAGGCATCTTCAGCACTTCTGGAGAAATACCTTAACTGTTTTTCTTTTCTTTTCTTTCTTTCTTTTTCTTTTTTAAAAAAATATTACTAATCTATACTAGATCTTTTAATGAAAGCATATACTCTTTGTTTGTAATTTTTTATTCTAAATGTTTATTTTTAAACCTGGTATGATAATACCTTGTTAATATTTTAGGTAGGAAAACAACAATACATATAGCAAAAAATTATTTAATTTGCTTTTGCAAAGGAATCAATTGATTATACTTATTTATTGAAATAAGATTTAAGGAGTATAATCACATATTAGCATTGTTATTATTTGTAATTTAAACAATTTTATGTGATTAATAGCTCCCCGAGTTTCTAGATGGGAGTGAACCAGGGCATTTAAGTAAGAAGATTTGCATATGGATACTTCTCAAAAGGACAAATAGAATAGTTGTATTTTTATGATAAAATGCCAGTGTTTGACAATATATTTAATGTATACTTATGTTTAACATTTTGTTTATAATTCCAATCTAAATTCGTCTATAGACAGTATCATAAATTTAAACTTTAAAAATAGTAGTGACATATTTTCTATCTCATATTAGTATTTGAATTTTCTTTGTTTAAAGAAATCAGTGTATCCAGGTTCTGGGTAAATGATATCAAAAAATAGTTACATTGTCTGCTGTATTATCTAAGTGTATGTTTATTTCATTGATCTTAACTTTTCCAGTGAACTTTTTAGTAAACTTTAAAGAGAAATCTTTCCAATAGAGTAAAGCTATATTTCAAAGGCACTGAAACTGACAAGGTCCAGTATATGCTATATATGTTGAGGGTATACAGTTGTCACAGGTGAGGTGAAAGTTAACTCAATCCAAACCATGTAGTCAAATCATTATTTTTTTCCTATTTCCAATTACTCTTCCCTTTCTGTTCTATGACAAACATTCCATTCCAGTTGTTTTCAGAGGTATTGGGAATACACCTGAGAAGCCTGTGAGAAAATAGAGGACAAGCAAAATTCCTCTTTGAAAATCACTGCCTTGACAAGCTCCTATGTTGCTGCCCTGCTAAAAACTATTTGTCCTTATATATCATTTGTGTTGCGATGGTGCTGAAGGTCAGAGATTAAGAAACTCTGTTCCAGACTAGATCTTCTTGCTAACATTCCAAATTATTTTAAGGCTGTTACAATACTTTCAATGTAAGGGAATTTAATCATCATAGAGATATTTAGGAATTGAACCAAAATATCCTCATGACCCAAAGAGAATATTTCCAATAGTGAAATTTAATGCAGCTCAGTTCGTGCAAGGTATTCGTCTGTGAATTCTCCACTTTGAGATTGCTGGATTTATTATCCTTTCTTAAAAGGCCCTTATTTGATTTTTATGTCTTAAATTCTTATTTCATGGCTCAGGAATTAGTGACATCTTTGTCTTCAAGCACTTCCAGGGGCAGTAAGAAATGTCTGAGATTTAAGACAAACACTAAGGAGAAAGAAAAATAGATCAAAATATTTTTAGGGTATACAGAGTCACCATCATTGCATTTACTTTTTGAAAATTGTATTTTTTCTTCAAAAATTGCCAAGATAAATTAATATATTTTGTTATGATTCTATTATGGATGTTTGTTATTATTTTATGGTAAATCATATCAGTATTCTACCTTCATGTGGAATTTACATGTTAAAAGAAAACATCAACTGAAGGAACAGCAAAATGAACAATTTTAGTTTATCTAGGAATCCTCATCTGAAAAGTATGTTTAATCATTTGTGATGACTTTAATTTTGTGATTTTTCTAGATATTTATATTCAAACATGTTAAAAACAACTAGAAAATTAAGTCTGAGATAGTTAAATTTGACATGTGGTCCATGTTTTCTGCTTAGAAAACTTTAATTACAACAAGCCAGTTAAAAAATCTAAAATAGAATCTGGGAGGGGAGGACAAGATGATGGACTAGAAGCAGCTTGCACTTGCTTCTCTCAAGGAGAGGATCAAAGGTTATGGGTGGAAGTTTAGCCACAGATGGACAGTCTCAGAGAGAGCATTGAGAATCATCAGAGAAGCAACTGGAAACACACAAAGTGAGGGAAAGAGAGGCAGGTGATTTGCTTGGCAAGATTGGAAGGTACCTGGGGGAAGTATCTACATGTGGGGAAGGGTCAAGGGAGAGATCCCTAGGGTGCCACACTCTCCCAGCAGGCATGACAACCTGAGCAGCAAGGGGGCTCACCTACTGTAGCAGGGCTCCAAACTTATCAGGGAGCACTTGGATACTGTGTAGCATTGCACTAGAGATATGACACTGTGGGGTCAACTACCTTCTGGTCCCAGGTTGCTTCAATAGACACCATTCTGTACTCTCAGCCCCAGAGAACCTAGTCTCCAGAGGGCTTGGCTCCACTGCAGGCACCTCTCTGTTATCCTTGTCGGACCAGGGAGGGAGAAAGGAGGGTAAGTCACTTTCACACACACTGTGACTGGATGCCATGAAGCACCCCCAACTCTACCCACTGGCTGTCTCCCAGGGATCTGAGCAGAGCAGGTGCCAACTGTCCCTCAGCATCTGCTGCTAGCATCTTACCATCTTGATAGCATGACCATTACCGCCTGAGTAGCACCACAACAACTGCCACAGTCAGACTTGAGTGGAGGGAGAGCCTGAATCACCACAACTCCCCAGTGGGGAACTGCATATCTCTCCAGCTCTGCCAGCTGTGGGTGGCCCAGTTGCTGTGGCCCAACATGTCAGCCCCCCACCAGCTGCCAGCCATCATCCTGTGACCTTCCTAGGCATGAGCCCAGCATCCATGATCTAGCAAGGCACTGCAGCCCCTCCCACCACAGGCTGCAGTTTTACAATGCTCACAGGTACTTATGAAGGTCCCACAACATACTCCACCATTGGCTGCCGTCCTGTTAAGTGCCCAGGCATCTGCCAAGGTCTCATGACACACACAGATGCCCATCAAGTTCCTTCCAAAATCCCTCAAAATATCCATTTGCCCACCAAGGTCTCACAAACCACCCATAGAGCCACTAAGGTCCCATGACATGCCCAGACACTGGCCAAGGCCACACAACCAGCCTCTGTGGAGAAAAACTCACCCACCCCCCTGCCCAAACTTCCAATAGTGGCCTGGGGACCAACTCTCTACTCTGAATGAATATTCACCACCAGCTCAGACTTTGACAACCACAGGAGAATAGGACAGTGCAGAAGAATGACTGCATAACAGTCTCTCAGTGCATCTGCCCCTTTCCCACTGGGTCAATCCTCTAAATAGTACACAAAGGAACTATCTAGGGATCTGTCCTCCTTCTCATTAACCAGCAGATTTCCCTGAAAAGGAGAACAGGTATACCATAAACCTGTGAGCCCTGAGCTGAAAGAAGAGGTTTCAGATAAGAAGAAACCAGCAAAAGAATTCTGGCAACATGAAAAAACAAAGCTAGCTTGACACCCCGAAGGGATCACAATAGATCCACAGACATAGGTCCCAATCAAGAGTAAATTGTCAAAGTTTCAGAAATGGAATTTAGAATATGAACAACAAATAAAATGAATAGGATTGAACAGAAAGTTGAAAACCAACATAAAGAAACCAAAAAAAAAAATTTTGAACAATGAGTGAAAACTATGAAAAACTCTTTAAAAACAACATAAGAAAGAATATGAAAGAACATAAAGAAATGAAAGAATAATTTAGAGAATTGCAAAATACAGCAGAAAGCTTCAACAACAGGTGAGATCAAGAAGAAGAAAGACTACCAAAGCTTGAAGAAAAGGCTTTTGAATTAACACAATGAAAGATGGAGAAAAAAAGAATAATGAACAATCACTCAGAGAAATATGGGACTATATGAAATGAGCCAATATATGAACTTAGGTATCCCAGAAGGAGAAGTAAAAGCAAAAAGCATGGAAAACCTTTTTGAGGAAATTATTGAGGAGAACTTCCTTGGTATCATCAGAGACTCAGATATCCAGATACAAGATGGTCATCAAACACCAGGAAGATTCAAAGCAAATGGGTCATCTCCAGGATGCACAGTCATCAACCTGATCAAAGTCAAAATGAAGGAGAAATTTCTACAAGCTTCAAGATGTAAGCAACAACTAGCCCACAAAGGGAAACCCATCAGGCTAACAATAGCCTTCTCAGCAGAGACCTTGTGAGCCAGAAGGGATTGGGGCCCCACTTGTAGTCTTCTTAAACAGAATAAATGTCAGCCAAGAATTTTATATACTACAAAATTAAGTTTCATAATTGAGGGAGAAATAAAGACTTTTCCAGACAAGCAAATACTAAGAGAATTTGGCACTACTACACCTGCCTACAGGAAATGCTCAAAAGTGCATTATACATGGAACAGCACAATAGATGACCATGAGTATAAAAACAACCAAAACTTAAAGTGCACAGCTCTTGTAAAACAATACCACAACAGGGAAGCAAAACAGTAAAGTATCACAGAACAGCTTCCCACATATCAATGCTAATATTCAGCATGAATGGTCTGAATGCCCCACTCAAAGACAAACTGAATGAATGGATGAAAAAACACAACCAAAATATTTGCTGTCTGCAAGAAACTTATCTAAACCACAAGGATGCACGCAGACTCAAGATAAAAAGATGGAAGAAAATATTCCTTTAAAATGGAAACCAAAAGCAAGCAAATGTAGCCATTCTCCTCTCAAATAAAATAGAATTTAAATCAACAGTGGTTAAAAAAAAGATAAAGATGATTATCATATAATTGTAAAGAAGAAATTCAACAAGAAGATATAACAGTCTTAAATATATATGTGCACTTAACACAAGAGATTTCAGATTCATAAAGCAAATTCTACTAGATCTAAGAAAAGAAATAAACAGTGTCATCTTAATTTCTGGGAATATCAACACCTCACTAACAGAACAGGACAGGTCATTAAAGCAGAAAATGAAAAAACAAACACTGGACTTAGAACTAATGGACCTAAATAGACATTTACAGAACATGCAACCCTAAAACTACAGAATATACATTCTTCTCATCAGCACATAGAACATTTTTCAAGATTGAGCATATCATAGGCCACAAAACAAGTGTCAGCAAATTCAAAAAAATCTAAATCATAGCATGCATTTTCGCAGACCACAGTGGAATAAAACTAGAAATAGCTTCCAAAAGAAACACTCTAATCTACACAAAGTCATAGAAATTAAACAACCTGGTGCTGAACAATCCATGGTAAATGTTAAAATTAAGGTGGAAATCAAAAGATTCTTTAAACTAAATGACAAAGGGAACACAAACTTTCAGTCTACAGGTGACACCAAAGCAACCCTAAGGGGAAAGTTCATTCCAGGCTTTGTTGTCATTTCCTAGTTTGTAGGGATATAGGGGAAAATGCCTATGTACAAAAGACAAAAAGATCACAAATTAACAGCTGAATATCACATCTCAAGGAACTAGAAAAAGAAGAACAAACTAAATCCAAAGCCAGCAGAAGAAAACAAAATGGAAATCAAAGCACAATAAAAAGGATTAATAAAACAAAAAATTGGTTCTTTGAAAATATAAACAAAATCAGTGGACCAATATCCAGAATAACCAGAAATAGAGGAGAAAGGATGCAAATAAGGTCAATCAGAAATGAAAAAGGGTACATTACAGCTTATACAACAAAAATTCAAAAGATCATCCAAGAATACTATGAAAACCTCTATACAAGCAAACTAGAAAACCTGGAGGGAATGAATAAATTACTGGAAGCACACAATCTTCCAAGTCTGAATCAGGAAGAAATAGAAATCCTGAATAGGCCAATAGTAAGCAGCAAGTTTGAAGCAGTAATGAATAATCTCCCACAGGAAAAAAAAAAAAAAAAAAAAACCTGGACCAGATGAGGTTCACACTGAATCCTACCAGAAGAACTAGCACCTATCCTTCAGAAATTATTCCATAACATCAAGAAGAAGGACATTCTCCCTAACTTTTTCTACATGTCCAGTATCATCTTCGTAACCTATCCAGAATGTGACACAACAAAGAGAGCTACAGACCAATACAACTTATGATCACAGATTCTAAAATACTAGCAAACCAAATTCAACAGCACATTAAAAAATAGTTCACTATGATCAAGTGGGTTTTATTCCAAGGATGCAAGGATGGTTCAACATACATTAATCAATAAACATTACTCACCACATAAACAGAAGCAAAAACAAAGACCATATGATTATCTCAATAGATAATTCAAATGCAGAAAAAGCATTTGATATAATCTAGCACCTTTTCATAATAAAAACCCTCAAGAAACTAAGCACAGAGGGAACATACTTCAAAATTATAAAAGCTCTAGTGCAAACCCACAACCAACATCACACTGAATGGAGAAAAGTTGAAAGCATTCCCACTAAAAACTGGAACAAGACAAATGTGCCCACTGTCACCACTTCTATTCAACATAATATTGCTTGTAAGCCAGAGAAATCAGGCAAGACAAAAAAATAAAGAACATTCAAATTTGGAAAGTGGAGGTCAAACAATGCCTGTTAGCTGATGATATGCTTTTATATCTAGAAAATCCTAAAGATTCCATGAAAAGACTCCTGAAATTGACAAATAAATTCAGCAAAGTCTCAGGTTACAAAACCAATGTACAAAATCAATGACATTTCTATATATTAATAACAGTCATGCTGAGAGTCAACTCAAGGACTCGGTATGATTCACAATAGTTACAAAGAAAATAAAACACCTAGGAATATACTTAACTAACCACAAATTGATATAAAGGACATTGGAAACCAAAAAGGGGAGAGGGTGTGATGGGGGGTTAGGGGTAAAAATTTACCTATGGGTACAATGAACACTATTCTGGTGATAAGCACACCGTGCCCTGACTTAAGCATTATACATGGTACCCATGTAACAAAAAACATTTGTACTAGCTTAATATTTTGAAATTAAAAAAAAAAATAGCATTTAGGTTCTCTCCATTGTATTTGGAAACAAAATTCATCAAAAATTTTCATATATTTCTTTATATGTTGACATTTTATGAAATAGTTTTTGAATGGCACTTCAAAATGCCTCAGATTAAAGGGTACTGATCCTGAATCTGTTTTGGTTACAACTATATTTAATAAATTGTTTCAGGAAAAAAATTAAAGTCATCTATATTCTAATTGATAAATATGCTTAAAACAGGTCATGAGAACTTATAAGGATTATTTTCATTTTTTAATTAAACTGACACTCCTGTGATCTATCTGATCAATGCATCACTTTCTAATAATCATCTTTATTGTTAAGAATTATATAAATTTCTTTTATGGAAATCCAGCATGGATTCTATATACCTTAACACAAATTTTTTTTTTTTTTTTTTTTTTTTTTGAGACAGAGTCTCACTCTGTTGCCCAGGCTAGAGTGAGTGCCGTGGCGTCAGCCTAGCTCACAGCAACCTCAAACTCCTGGGCTCAAGGGATCCTCCTGTCTCAGCCTCCCGAGTAGCTGGGACTACAGGCATGCACCACCATGCCCGGCTAATTTTTTCTATATATATTTTTTAGCTGTCCATATAATTTCTTTCTATTTTTAGTAGAGATGGGGTCTCGCTCTTGCTCAGGCTGGTCTCGAACTCCTGAGCTCAAACGATCCGCCCACCTCGGCCTCCCAGAGTGCTAGGATTACAGGCGTGAGCCACCGCGCCCGGCCACAAATTTTGTTCTATTGTATAACTATGGTAGTATATTTGACAATATATGGTGTGGAAATAAACAAAAAACCAGCCAAATGAGGAATGAAAAGACTATTTGTTCTGAGCTTTCTATAGCAAAGATGTCAGCCATGAGGATTTGAGTTTTGGCAAAGACTCACGAGGAGGCAGCAGAGTGAGAAAGCTCTATCTAGCTATAGTAGGATAAAGAGAAGCCTTCACATATTTCCTAATTGTTGGTTTATTGGCATGGGGAAGCTGGAGGGTTAACTGGAAGTAGAGCATCCGATGTGATTTGTTAGGGGTACATATTTGGCTTTCTCTGGTTAATCATCACTTGGATTTGGGGACAAATATTAGGAAATCTGTCAATTATTAATCAAGTCCTGGCCATCCTGGGCTGATTATAACAAATATTATTGTCTAGCATCCTGGATTGTCACTGGAGATAGCACTCTGAGCTGTCTGGATTCCAGAGTAGTTTGCTATTATATGAAGATTGGTTTCCTGGACAAGTTGCTGCAGGTTATAGATCAAAGTTCTATTTTTATATGCGGTCTGGCCATTGTACACTTGTATATTCATTCTTTTAGTGCTAATAAGGACTAGATTTTTTTAAAAGTTTGGATCAAATGTCCTATCCTAAAATTCTATGTCCTTCTGTGTAAAGCTCTCATTTTCTTATAGGTCAATGGTAAATTAAAAGAAAAAGAATGATTTAATTTCTTTTATATAAATTATTATTCAGATGAGATTTATTTAAACAAAATTAATTTCAACAATTTCTCAAATATTCAGCATAAAATGACAAATATATTTTCTATATCATTGATCTTAAAAGTAGTAGAAATCATGTTATTAAAGCTGTACTAATTGTAAGAACTCTTAAATTATTTTAAGTACATTTACCAAAAATCCAGCTAAGTGGATGACAGCATTTATTTTTTTCAAGAGACATTTATTTAGTAGGTATTTAATGAAAGATATTGTGTACACACCAATAAAGTAGAAAATGTGTCTTCTCTCAGAAGAGCTAAATTCTAATGGTAAAAAGTTGATATTAACTAAAGTCTGTAAGGAACTGTTTTTATGCAATGATGATTAATATGTCTCTAAAAGTGAAAGATAAGAAAGATTATTTATAAACTTCAATACAAATCTTTTAAGTCTTATTTAATTTCTTCTTTCTGAGTTTAAAAGAAAAAAATATTAATTGTATCAGTTTGACCTTGATTGATATACTTTTAGTATTCATTTTGTATGTTGATATGACTATATTAATACAGATATTTTCAATGAAAGGATCACAATTCCAAACTACAAGTATTCTAAACAGTAAAAGCCTTTATTTTCATATAATAAGAATTCTGGAAACTGCAATTCTGTGTTATTTTATTCAACAGCACTGTCAAGAATCCATGTGTTTCTATCTCCCCTTATATATTTCATAGGGAGTGTGGCAGATACAGTAAATTCAGCACCCATTTTCATACATAATTTGCTTGTTTTTTCTACTATACAGGCTAGCAAGAAAGAAAAATCACCTTCCCAAATTCTTTTCCTTTGAAGAGTGCCCCTGTGGAAAAGTGTTTTGTCTTCTCATGCAGTCATTATGCCTTCCTCTTCTCTCCATGTCCCTTTTTTGAGTTGGACCATAGACATGTTGGCTGGGGCTGTAGCAGCTAGCCTGTGTTAATGGGGAGAAGAGAAGCTTTGTTTTGATACCCTTAGAGTTACTCTGCAGAAGCTGGCAAACACCAACTTTCACACTTTTTGTTGAGTGAGAAAAATAAAACTTCAAATTTGTTTAAACCACTGCAATTCTGTGACATGAAACAATGACAAGGTTTCTCTCTTTTACAATGTCTCTGTTGGTGGTGGAAAAAAATGGTTACCATATTTCCAGAGTCACATAAAGACATATACTTCTGTTTCTCTCTCTTATAATGAGAAAAATATCCCACAAAAGTTTATCAGCAGTTTCTCTAGGGCTTAATTGATTAGGACTAGGTCACATGACAATTTGTAAAAAATCTACTGCCAAGAGGTACAAGAACAATGTGATTGGCTTAAAGTAGTCATGATTCATTCCTAGGGCTGGAAATAGCATCACCATGCTTGAGCTGATGGCCTTTCAGAGAATGGGCACAGTAGCAATATTAGGCTTCTGCTTGGAGGAAAGGAGAATATATATTGTTAGACAAACAGCAGCATTTTACACACTTACATAGGATATGAATTTTCTACCGTGGGATCATAGAATTCTGATAAGATCTAGCATAGCACAAAAGCCACAAGTAACATAATATAATTTAAAAACCCTATATAAAATACAAAGTCCTCATTCTTGAAAGATGGGCATATAATGACAAAAATTTTAAAAGAGAGGAAAAACTCTAAGTGGGTTGTTTTGAATATCACAAGATTATTTGAAAATTAATGTTATTGAAAGAGTACAGAGTGTTGGTTTTCCCATTGTCAAGTCTCCAAGCCTCTCTTTTATTGAACTAGAACTTCTATATTTTATAAGCTGGAGGGGAAAGGGAGGGAAGAGTGATAGACAAAGAGGAAGAGGGGAAGACAAAGCCCTTCTACTTAATTTCTACCACAATGATTTTATATGATCCCTTACATTTTGATTTTCCTATTGTAGTTTCCTTTGAACAAAGAAATTTCCAAAAAATAATAAATTAATTAAATTAATAAATAAATTAATTAATAAATTGCAAAATCTCCAAGTTCACTTCCAAAATGAACATTCTGTGGTTATATAAATTCCTCAAATAAACTGCATTTTTTCCTGAGGGTTAAATTTGTGATTTTCTTATTTTTATATCCATTTATAAGGTTTGATGATCTGAGAAAATTCATAAAGTTTGCATCATCTAAAGAACTATTATATATCATTTTGTGCAAGTTCCTGGAAAAGGATTTGGGAATCAAGTACAAATCTTCTCTGAATATGTATGAGTAAAATATTCAAGTTAGCTTAGATTATGGGAGCAGGTTCTTTGTCTAATTACACCAGTAAGCCATTCTACCTTATTTCTATTTCAAATAGGAAATAGTCTTCAGCCTATCACCATATAAAATAGTTTTTTAGACTTTACCCCCAAAAGAGTAAAATTATTTTTTCTTTCAGGATATTAAAAGGGGACAAATACTTTGGTTACATGATTACTTTGTGCAGTTTGAGTCAAAGTTTTAAGTGTGCCCATGACACAGATTGTGTGCATTATACTCATTAGGAGTGATTTAACACATCTCCGCCATCCACGTCCCATCTTCTTGATTTCCGTTGAGTTTTGCTTCCATAAGTACACATGAGTGCTGCTGGATTAGTTCCAATTTAATGATAAGTACATGTGATATTTGTTTTTCCATACTTGAGATACTTCACTTAGAAGAATGGTCTAAAAAAAAAAAAGAATGGTCTCCAGTTCCATCCTCATTGTTAAAAGAGGTATTAGTTCATTTTTATGGCTGAATTTTATTCCATGGTATACATATACCACATTTTATTAATCCACTCATGAATTGATGGGCACTTGGGTTAATTCCACATCTTTACAATTGTGAATGTGCTGAAATAAACATTCAACTTCAAGTGTCTTTTTGATAAAATGTCTTTATTTCCCTTGGGTAAATACCCAGTAATTGGATTGCTGGATCAAATGGTAGGTCTACTTTTAATTCTTTGAGGAATCTTCATATTATTTTCCATAGAGGTTGTAATATTTTTCAATCCTAACAGCAGTGTATAAGTGCTCCTTTCTCTCCGCATCCACACCAGCATCTGTTGTTTTGGGACTTTTTGATAAAAGCCAGTATCACTGGAGTTAGGTGATATTTCATTTTGGTTTTGATTTGCATTCCCTGAAAATTAGAGATGCTGAGCATTTTTCAGTTATTCATAGGCCATTAGTCTATGTTTTTTGAAAAGCTTCTGCTCATGTCTCTTGACCACTTTATAGTAGGGTTTGATCTTTTTCTTGTTGATTTGCTTTAATTCTTTGTACATTCAGGTTATTAGCCATTTATCAGATATATAACATGAAAATATTTTCTCCCATTCTGTAAGTTGTCTATTCATTCTGTTGATTGTTTTCTTGGCTGTGCAGAAGCCTGTTAATGTAATCATGTCCCATTTACTAATTTTTGTTGTTTTTGTGATTGACATTGGGTTCTTATTCATAAGTTCTGTGCATAGGCCAATATCAAAAAGAGTTTTTAGAACATTTTCTTCTAGAATTCTTACAGTTTACTGTCTTAGGTTTAAGTCTGCTATCTATCATGAATTAATTTTTGTGAGTGGTGAAAGATAAGGATCCTGTTTAAATCTTCTACATGTGGCTATCCAATTTTCCCAGTTCCATTTATTGAATAAAGATTCTTTTCCGCAGTATATATTGTTGTCTGCTTTTTAAGAAATCAGATGGCAATATGAGGATGGTTTTATATCTTCTTTCTCTTTTCTGATCCATCAGTCTATGTCTCCATTTTTGTGCCAGTACAATGCTATTGTGGTTGCTATAGCCTTGCAGTATAGCTTGAAGTCTGGTAAAGTGATGCTTCCCAATTTCTTTTGCTTAAGGTTGCTTTGGTTATTAGGGCTCATTTCTGGTTCCATACAAAGCGTAAAATTACTTTTTCTAGATTTGCAAAAGATGACATTGGTATTTTGATGGGGATGGCATTGCGTCTGTAAATCACTTTAGTAGAATAGACATTTTAACAATGTCTGGATTCTGGCAATCCATGAGCATGGTATGTTTTCTCATTTGTGTACATCCTCTGTGCTTTCTTTCCTCAGTGATTCATAGTTCTCCATGTAGAGCTCTGTCACCTCCTTGGTTAAATGTATTCCTAGATATATTATTTTCTTTGTTGCTATTGTGAAAGACATTGAGTCCTTGATTTGATTCTCAGCTTGACTATTGTTTGTGCATAGAAATGCTACTGATTTGTATACACTGATTTTGTAACTTGAGACTTTGCTGTATTTATTTATCAATTCCAGAAGGCTCTTGGCAGAATCTATGGGGTTTTCTAGACATGAGATCATACCATCACCAAAGAGCAATAGTTTGATCTCTTCTTTTCCCATTTGGATATCCTTGATTTACTTCTCTGGCCTGATTGTTCTGGCTAGGACTTACAGCACTACACTGAATAAAGCTGACAATGGGCAACCTTGTGTAGTTCCAGTTCTAAGTGGGAATGCTCTCAGCTTTTCCCCATTCAGTATGATGTTGGTGGTGGGTTTGTCATGTAGCACAATTATAAAAGGGCATATCATAAAAGGGTGCTGAATCATGTCAAATATTTTTTCTGCATCTATTGAGAGAATCATATGGTCTTTGTTTTTGCTTCTGTTGATGTGGTGAATCACTTTTATGGACTTATGTGTGCTGTACCATCCTTGCATTTCTGGAACGAAGCCCACTTGGTTGTGGTGGATTATTTTTTTGATGTGTTGTTGAATTTGGATTGCTAAAATTTATTGAGAATGTTTGTGTCTACATTCATAAGGGATATAAGTCTGTAGTTTTCTTTTCTTATTGTGCCCTTTCCTGGCTTTGGTATACTGGTTTCATAGAACAAGTTGGAGAGGATTCCTTTCTTCTCAATGTTATAAAATAATTTCTGCAGCAAAAGTACTAATTCTTCTTTGTAGGTATTAAAAATTTTTTCTGTGAAACAATCTAGTCCAGAACTTTTTTTGTTTTGTTTTGTTTTGAAAGAATTTTTATTGCTGCTTCAATTTTCATTATTGGTCTGTTCAGGAGTTCTATTTTTTCCTGAATGAGTTTTGGATACTTGCATGTTCCCAAGAATTAGTCCATTTCCTGAATATTTTTAAGTTTATGTGCATAGAGATTTTTATAGTATTCAGAGATAATATTTTTTATTTCTGTGGTATGAGTTGTAAGATCTCCTTTTTCATTTCTTATGGAGCTTATTTGGGTCCTTTCTTTTCTATTTCTGGTTAATCTAGTGAGAAGTCTGTCAATTTTGCTGATCATTTCAAAGAATCAACTTTTTGTTTCATTAATCTTCTGTATAATTCTTTTATTATCAATTTCATTTAGTTCTGCTCCGATCTTAGTTATTTCTTTTCTTCTGCTAGTTTCAGAATTGGTTTCACTTCGTTTTTTAATTTCTTGAGATGATTTATTAGATTTTTAATTTGTGGTCTTTCTGTCTTTTTGATGTAAGCATTTAAGGCTAAGAATTTTCTTGTTAGGACTGCTTTTGTTGAATCCCACTGATTTTGATAATTTGTGTTCGTTTTGTCATTTAGTTCAAGGAATCTTTTGATTTCATCTTGATTTTCTCCTTGACCCAATAATAGTTCAGCAGTAACTTGTTTAATTTTCCTGAATTTGTGTAGGGTTGAGTGTTTTTGTTGGAGTGGATTTCTAATTTTATTCCTCTGTGGTCTGAGAAGACACATGGTATAATTTCTATTTTTTTTAATTTGTTGAGACATGTTTTGTGGCCTAAGATGTGATCAATCTTTGAGAATGTTCTTTGTACTGATGAGAGGAACACATATTCAGTAGTTTTGGGGTAGAATGTGTTGTAAATGTGCATTAGGCCCATCTGTTCCAGAGTCCCATTTATATCCAGTATTTCATTATTTATTTTCTGCTTGGAAGATCTGTCCTGTTCTGTCAGTGGGGTGGTCAATTCCCCAACTCTTATGATGCTGATGTTTACCACTTTGTTTAGCTCTAGTAGGATCTGCTTTATGAATCTGGATGCACCTGTTTCAGGTGCATAAATATTTAAGATCGTCATGTTTTCTTGTTTAATTGATACCTTTACCATTATATAATGACTTTCTTTGTCTCCCCATACTATTGTTGAGTTGAAGACTATGTTATCTGATATGAGAATGACTACACCAGCTTCCTTTTGAATTCCATTTTCATGGAATAATTTTTTCACCACTTTTCCTTCAGTCTAACTGAGTCCTTGTGGGTTAGATGAGATTTCTGGAGACAGTAGATTTTTGGCTTGTATTTTTTTATTCACTTGAGTGGGGCAATTCAAACCATTCACATTTATTGAAAGAATTGATAAATGGGGTGGATTTCTGTTTATCATGTTGGGTAGAACTTTATTGCTTTATTTTACCTCTTGGACCATTATGGTATATGCATGCTGAGCTTTGTCTTTTGGATGATTTTACACTGGTGGGTGTCTATTGTACTCATCAATGTAAAATGCAGATCTCAGTACTTCTTGCAGGGCAGGTCTGATCTTGACAAATTCCCTCAGTGTTTTGCTTGTCTGAGAGTCTCTATACTGACTCTAATATAATTCACTTTAACAATATCTTATTATTGAAGACTAAAGATTTGTTCTTTACTATTATGAATCACCATGTGATAGATATCGTGAAGAAAGTGGTATGTGTGTATGTGGGGGAGGAGGTGTTGTTTGATTTATTATATTTTCATAGGGATGTTTATAGTTCTGTCATTATAGGGTTACCTACTTTCTGATATATACCTGAAAATTGCTTTCTAAAACAGCTTATTTATTTACATTTACAATGTAACACACACATCAGTATTTAATGATCTCTTTTTCAAATAAATTACTGGTTAGATATATGAAAATTGCTAACTTATTTTTCAAATTTTGGTTTTCTTCAAGACTATTCTAAGCTATATCATCCCATTGTTTTATGTCCATTGTGCATGTTTCCTTAAATAAATTAATTTTAAACTTTAAATTTATATTATTGTATAATAAAATGTTTATAGCAACATTATTCTTTTTTATATTTTTTTTTATTTCAAAATTTTAAGGGGATACAAATGTTTTTTTTACACATGATTGAATTCTGTAATACTGAAGTCAGGGCTTTTAGTGTGCTTGTCTGCAGAATAGTATACATTGTATCCAATAGTTGTTATCCCTCATTTTCCTCTCACTCTCCTTCCTCCTTAGTTTTCAACATTCCTTACACCACTTTATGACTGTGTGTACCCATCATTTAGCTTCCACTTATTAGAGAACATGCAGTGTTTGTTTTTCCATTCCTGAGGTAATTCACATAGGACAATGATCTCCAGTTACATCCAAGTTGCCGCAAACAATACTATTTCATTACTTTTTATAGGTGAGCAATAATGTATTGTGTGTGTGTGTGTGTGTGTGTGTGTGTATGTAGATATGTATACATATTTTCTTTATCTACTCATGAATTGATGGGCACTTAGGTTTATTCCATATCTTTGCCATTGTGAATTTTGCTGCAATAAACATTTGGGTACAGGTGTCTTTTTGATATCATAACTTCTTTTCCTTTGTGTAGGTACCCAGCAATGGGATTTCTGGATTGAATGGTAAGTCTACTTTTAGTTCTTTGAGAAATCTCCATAATGTTTTCCATAGAGTTTGTATTAATGTGCAGTCCCACCAACAGTGTATAAACATTTCTTTTCCAACACATCCATGCCAGCATCTGATTTTTTTAATAAGGAAAATTCTGATAGACATAAGGTAGTATCTCATTTTGGTTTTAATTTGTATTTCCCTGATGATTAGTAAGAAATAAAGGGCATCCAAATCAGGAAAGAGGAGGTCAAACTATCCCTGTTTGCTGACAATATGATCTTGTATCTAGAAAAACCTGAAGTCTCCAGCAAAGGACTTCTAGAACAATATTATTCTTCAATGTTATTTCTTTAATAAGAGTTTCATTTTAAAAAGTTTTAAAACTATGCTTTAAAAACAGATCTGTTTTCTACATGTAATCACTACCTGGCTCAGCACAAATTTTTGTGTTAAAATAAATTACATTGTGTAACATTCCAAACTCTATGGAGATCAACCCTAAACTGCTTGTGTCTTTAAGAAAATCTAGACATGTGGAGAAAAATAATCTCCTTGAAATACAATAGATGTTAAATGCAAGGTAGAATAAGTAAGGTGCTATTAATCATAGTGTAATCTGTATTGACATACCTTCTATGAACTTTACAGGTATCAAAATAAAGTCCCCTATTATTGGAATCTTTGAAATTGATGCTAAGTAGCTGAAAGATGTAGTGACCTTGATTAATTATCTAATATTTCAGTTTATAAATTAACAATTCTAATACTGTGAATAACAAGTGACTTAATCACAATAAAGCTTAATTTCTTTATTTGTAAAATGGAATTAATAATACCTATTTCCAAGCATAGTTTTAAGGATTATGCATAGCAGTACAAATTAAGGACTTAGCACAGTTCTTCATGTAAATAAGTTTAGATCTTCATAGAAAATATTTTCTTTGCTATTGCTCAGTTTTAACATTTATATCTGATGGAATTTATTTTCCTCATGGCTATGTTACATGGAAGTTCCTCCAATATTCTACAAAAGTAATTATTTTCACTAGTATTCCCCTTGGTCATCATTTGCAAAGATGACTGGAATGAGTTTCCCAAATCTCTATCCTTTTGACATTGCTTGTATTTCCATACCCTTAAATCTAGATTTGTATTATGTTTGGCTTTGAACAATGGAATGTGGCAGAAGTTCATGATTTCTAAGCCAATGCCTAAAGAAGGCTTATATAATAGTTTGCCCTTTTAAAAAGTGGTACATTATTGAGGAATCTTTGGCTAGCCTGTTGGAATATATGATAATACAAAATAGGCAAACCATCCCAGCAGAAGTCTCTTAAAACAACTAACCTTCTAGCCAAACTCCAGAGGATTATAGGAAAATCAGTCACCTGAATACAGCCAACATTGCTGGTATGCAAAATTGCATTGTGATCCAATTAAAAAATTGTTTTAAAGCTGAGGGGTCCTTGTTAAGCAATAATAGATAAATGAGACATTTTATTAGGGATATGAAGCTTTATTCCTAGTTTCTCTGAGCTGAGCCTCCCATTCAATACTTTTTTTTTTTTTTTTGTAAAATACAAACATTTCTTGAATACTAACTATATGCCACTGAGGTCAAAAGACAAAGTAGCAAGCATCAAATCTTACTCAACAGGTTCTGGGTAATTTTTTAACTTGCCTTCCTACTGTATACTATTTCTCATCCTGCCTATTAATGCTTTTGCAATGGGTGAATTACCCTAAAGGTCATTTTCAAACAGCATTTTGTGCTTGTTTGTGTATGTGTGTGTGTATGTGCATGCACACCCCAAGGATACCAAAAACTATATTGTTCTCCCCCATCATGTCCCACAATCACTATCATGGAAAAAAAAAAAAAAACATCAAATCATTACAATGCAAAATAATGAAAGATATAATAGAAGCATGCATGGATTAACATGAGAACATATAGTACATTTTTGGGAAGAGTAAACCAAAGTTTCATAGACCAGTTAAGCAAAGTCTAGGAGAATCAAATACCCTTTGTCAGATATAGAAAATTGAGTGAGTCATTCCGGAAAATGGAAAAAAAATCATATTCAAAGAAATGGAAGGTGAATATACATATAACATGTTTAAGGATAAGGTGTAGAATCAAGAGAATGGATTTTCAAAAGATTAAATTTGAAAGGTAGACTGGGTTAGAAACAGTGGAGAGTGTGTCTTTGTTAAAGACAGCTGTGAGGATACCATTTTACCTACGAGGATATAGGTACAAATAATGTGAAAGGACTCCATCATAATTAGGCAGTTAACTAGTGGTAACAAAATAGCACTTTTTATTTGTTTTTTTTTTTTGTGTGTGTGTGTGTCTGAGACAGGGTCTAATCTCACTCTTTTGCTGGAGCTGGAGTGCAGTGGCATCCTTTCAGTTCACTTCAACCTCAAACTCCTGGACTCAAGTGATCCTCCAGCCTCAGCCTCCCAAGTAGCTGGTACTGTAGGAGCATGCCACCAAACTCAGGTAGTTTTTATAGAAAATAGCACTTTGAATATGAATTTCTACACATAATTTCATTGTATAGTATCATTATGAATTCAACTAGTGTATATTTTTATAGCTCAGTATTTTGAAGTTAAAACTTTTATGATTTCTTTAGACAGACTGCATTTTAAACTGGCTTTGACTAAAAAAAATAAAAACAAAAAACTAATACAGCAAAACAATAAAACAATTCAGGGATATAATATATGTGACTTCAGCTGAAACCATGACTTCAACTGGTGTCAACAGGATCTTCTTTTCCCGCCGCACCCATACCCTACCCACCCTCATCTCTCAGCAATCCACTGCTTCTGTGTTGATTCCATTTTCAAACAAGTTTTCCCATTATGGTTGCAAGATGGCTTCATACTACATTCAGATCCTCATGCTGCCTTTTTCTAGGTGCAAATGTATGAGAAATGTCCTAGGATTCCCATGAAAATTCCTGAGAAGCAATCTGTTTCCACTGGAGAAATATATTGACTATCTGGCTTAGTTTTGAGTTTTCCCAAAGGCTGGAGCTGAAGCTGAAACTTACAACTTGTCCTGAAGTTGGGGAAGGGGTGGGTTTCCCTCCCAAATGTGGAGGAGTTATAGGAGAACAAGAAAAGAATGCAACAATATCTACTATCTACTAACAGAATCATCCAATGAAAACCATATTTTTTGAAGAGGAAATGAAGATCTTAGATGTATAGATTTTAATAAGTCCCTACCATGGCAGAGAAAAAAATGTGTCTTGACTTCCAGCCCAAGCAGGTGTTCACATGAATAGCCTGTCTCTCTACAAGAAATTGAGTATTGTTGAGCACTGTATGAAACATTTTCTACCAGATAAAGGTAAATAGTATTTTTACAGTTTTTTATTTCAACTATATAAAAATGTCATTTAATAAAAAGTTGCCTCCAAAACCATTTTTTAAATGGAAACTTGATAACAAATCTGTGATTAATGGAAGGAACATGATTTAATGGTCCCTTGAGTTGATAATGGTATGTGTATGAGAAGTGCCTCTATTAAAATTTCTGTATCACTTTCATTGACAGATATTAATGTGTTTTTTAAATCAGGTGAGAATAACAAGATATCCAATAACTCTTTGTTATAGTTATCATTTCCTTCACTCCCCTCAAAAAAAATTTTTTTTCAGTACCTCCCCTTATAACTGAAAAGGTCTCTAAAATGTCTCCCTTTTTTTAATGGCAGAATACCAATTTCATGCTAAATGCATGAGAGCCCTCATTCTGTGGGAGCACATATCTATTAATCTTTCCTTTTTTCCCCCTTCCTTCCTTTTAAACTGTAGATTCATTCTACTTGTATTTTCTTTTAGAAACTTCACAGGTTTATTTTGTAATTATATAATCATCAATTA
This sequence comes from Eulemur rufifrons, assembly GCF_041146395.1. NCBI lineage: Eukaryota > Metazoa > Chordata > Mammalia > Primates > Lemuridae > Eulemur > Eulemur rufifrons. The sequence goes on from NC_090989.1 coordinate 37,499,144, forward strand.
TATTCACAATTATAGTTGATATAATATTTCTCTATTTGGGTTAGAAAGACTGCTAATGCAGCAACTTTCTTGTCAAAGAAAAGTACAAATGAAGAGTAAAATGGTTTTGTGAAATCACTTGCAAGTGACGGTGCTTAGCCTGCATATTTTTGCATCTTCTTTTAGTGTTTTTTTTTTTTATAGCCTCCAATAATCATGCATGTTTTATATCTAAGATGGTAGTCTTGGAAGACTGGAGAAATGACATACTACAAAAATGGTTTTGTTATTAATTTACTTTTTCTGCCCTTTCTGTCTACTGTTTACTACATCTTTTCAATTCTGTTCAGCTGAGAACTCAATTCTAGAGTGACTGTGTAACAGGACAGTTAGCACTTTAGTTGTAATGAATGAAGTGGAACGTGGTTCTCTCCTTTCTCCCTTAAGGGTCAATGTACAATGCCTACACAGTAGTAGTCAGTCATTTTCCCTGAGAGGAAAGGTAAACACAAATGCATTCTGAAGTCCTAGTTATTGCAATAAAAAATCTAATTTGCAAAGTGGAATGTAGAGCAGAATCATTCAGGCAAGATTGAGTGAAAATGAAGAGGAAAAGGAGATCTCTTTTTGCCAAATTTAGAGTTTCCAAACTCTTCTTAGTCTACCAATATTGAGAGTTCTTAAATATATTCACTTTTTCATGATTTCTATTTACTTATTATTCATATCTTAATTCATTTTCTTTGCCCTCTATTGGGATAGGGAGAGAAACAACATGGAACACTTAGAAAGAAAAATGGCTCTAGGGAGACAACTAGGCAACCATCAGAGCAAAAAAGTCCTACTCCCTTTCTTACCTGTGCACTGCCCCCATTAAAAACATTTGCCCACTCAACTTTATCTGAGGTTCTGAGACAAAGAGGTAGATGGACTATATCCAGCAGAACAAGTGTGTCCTACAACCCATTTTTGTAAGGCTTTATTGAAACACACTTCACCCATTGGTTTGCATATTGTTAATGGCTGCTTTCACGTATCAGTGGATGAATAGTTGTGACAGAGATCATAAGACTTACAAAGCTGGCTGGGCACAGTGGCTCATGCCTGTAATCCTAGCACTCTGGGAGGCTGAGGAGGGAGGATCACTTGAGGTCAGGAGTTTGAGACCAGTCTGAGCACCACTCTCTACTAAAAATAGAAAGAAATTAGTCAGACAACTAAAACCATATAGAAAAAAATAGCAGGCCTGGTGGCACCTACTTGTAGTCCCAGCTACTCGGGAGGCTGAGGCAGAAGGATTGCTTGAGCCCAGGAGTTTGAGGTTGCTGTGAGCTAGGCTGATGCCATGGCATTCTAGCCCAGGCAACAGAGCCAGACTCTGTCTCAGAAAAAAAAAAAAAAAAGAAAAAGAAAAAGACCTGCAAAGCTGAACTATTACTATTTAGAAATTTACAGAAACATTTTTCAAACTCTATTAGATTATTATTATATTTGAACTTAATTCACATAAATTACATAGTGTACACAAATTTAGTTTTAAAAATGCAGCATACAGTACAAAAATTCTTTGAATTTTAAAGGAATAGATACTGGAGGGAGGCATTGCATCTGTAGAATTTATTGAACATGGTAGAAAAATGTAAGCATTCCATAGCCTGTTTAAAACAGGAAATACATACGTTATTTTATGGTTAGAGCTCTTCCATAAGTAGCAGTCTTATGAACACATTGCTGGTTGATGATGGTTGTGCGTATTAGAATAAAATTATTCCAAATACCGCAGTAACTTGATTATAGTAGGATCCCCCACAAAGGCATTTAAGATAGTACTCAGTAAACGCAGATGGACCTGACATTTCACTGGAAAATCAAGCACTTATTAAAATTTAATTATCTGTAATTTATAAATTAAAATCATGTATTAACATTATACTCACAGCAAATCATCTATGAGTAGAGGAAAATTATACAAAGACAGATTATTTGAATCATATCTTCCAACAACAAAAAGAAAACAAAACAAAAAAGACAACTTTGGAAGAATACAACTTACCCGATTCTTTATGACTTGCCCTTAAGCCTTGCCAGCACTAGAATATACACTGGAATTCCCTCAAGTACTGCTCTCTTATCATCACATAGTAATAATACAGTATTTTAGCAGAAGACCAAGATCATACTCTAAAAACCATTAGACAAATAGTTTTCCATTTTCTTCTTGAAGAGTCTATTTCTGCCAACTATGTGACATTTTGTCAACTCCTTACCCTCCCTGCGTCATTTCCTCATCAATGAAAGAAAAAATTGTAGTCTTTCCTGATGTTTAATAAAGATACCAGCAAGTGTGATTAAATTAGTTGCGTTAAAGAAATGTGAATATTAAAGAATGCATATTTTTTTCTTTTTGGCTCTTTCATCTAAATTTTTAAGGTTGTATTAATTTTAGATTGCTGGACTAACAAATTACAACAAATTTAGTGACATAATAGCTTCAATTTATTATTTTACAGTTCTGGAGTTCAGAAGTCCTAAATCACGTTGTCAACAGTGTTTCTTCTTCCATTTCTTTCTGGAGGCTTTTTGGGGAGAATTAATTTCCTTGTCTTTTCCAGCTTCAATAGCCTGTCTTCATTCCTTGGCTCATAGCCTCTTCCTCCACCTTCAAAGTCTACCATCCCAAATGGTACTTCCGTTATCACATCTCCTCTCTGACTTTGCTCATCTTGCTTGAACCTCTTGTAAGAACTCACCCAGCTAATACAGGATAATCTCTACATCTCAAGATCCTAATTTAATCAAATCTGCAAAATTCCCTTTTCCATGTAAGGTAACATTCACAGATCCCGGGGATTAGAATGTGGACATCTTTGAGGGTAGCATGATTTTCTCTACCACAACATTTTTCTGATTTTCTGACATGATGGTCTTATTTCTCATCTTCCATCTCCTTCTTCCTGTCTCTCACTACCAATCTCTGGGGTCCTACCATAGACAGAAGTTTCCCTTACTTCAACCTCAGTAGGTCAACAGCTTAATGTATCACCTTCTCCCACATCTTGGCCCTCTTGCACTCCACAGTGGGTAAATATACCATTTTCGTTAAGTTTTTTGGGGGCTCTGATTCTCATTATCATTGATTTTCTTCCCTTCTCCCTAGTCCCTACCTCCAGTTAATCAGTGAATCATGCCAAATCTAACTTCTTGTATATTGCTTAATGCTATCTATGGCCTTCTCTCTACACTTGCCATCACCTTAGGTTCAGCTTCCAACACTTGTTATTAGGTAACTGTAACAGCCTCTAATGAGATCAGTGCCTTTGATTTTTTTCGTCTCCATTCTAGAGCATTTAACAGCATAGATATAATGATCATTCGCAAACACAGATACGATCCTGTCACTCTAATACTTATAATCTTTTAGTGGTTCTCTGTGTCAATATAATGTTTGAGCTCTTTGGCTTTGCACATAAAGTCCTTCAGAACTAGTCCTCAGCCAGCTCTTGAGGATCATGCTCTTGTCAATCACCCTCACCTGCAACCCACTCATACCCTGTTCTGTCCACACTGAACTGTGTATAGTTCCTTCAGCATGCCATGTCCTCTCCTGTTTTCAGGCTTTTGTACAAAATGCTCACTTTATCTGCAATACTGTTTTATTACCACTCTTTCATCTAGCTGACTGACACTCGAATCAGACACCTTCTCTTGGGAAAAGCCATTCCAGACTTCTCTAGGCTTTGCTAGTTGTCTCTCCTTTGTACTCTTCTTGGTCCCAGTGCATAAGTATATCTTAGCCTTATCTTTAAGAGACTTTTATTTTCAGGTAACAGAAAATCTATACAGACTGACTTAAACAATGAGGGAATGTATTACTTAACATAGCCACAATGTATGTCATTATCAAAGCTCTGGTTCCCTCTCTAAAAAAAAAAAAAAAAGAGTTTATGTATGCTTTGTTGTGTTGTCTTTATTTCCTATTTTACTGTCCAAAGAATACAAGGTAACTACAAAAAGAAAAATAGAGTATAATGTTCCTTTATTCAAATCTAAAAGTGAAAGAGAAAGCCTTTCTCTACTTATTTTGATTGGACCAAGTGGACCAATGGCAGTTGCCAAAAGAAAGCTATAACCTCATGCCTGAATTCATTGCTAAGTCAAGAAGAAATAGAGTTACTAAACTTGACTTGGACCAGTTTTCTCATGGTGACAATAATGACATTTGAGGTCAGATAATTGCTTGTTCTGTGTGCATCATAGGTTATTTAGCAGCATCTTTGGCCTCTACCCACTAGATGGCAAGTTGTAACATTGAGCAACAGGAGACATTGCTAAATGTCTCGTGGAGGGCAAAACCACTCCCAGTTGAGAACCACTGGCTTATACCAATGAAGACATATGTCCAGAGCCTTGGCCTCATGAAGAAGTTGTAGAAAATTGAAGAAAAGTAGGGCTGTATTCAGAAGAACAAGTAAAAAATGGACACTGGGTAAGTAATTTACAGTACGCACTCACTGTATTATAATTATTTAGCTGTCTGTCCTCTACTAGAAAGGACACTTCTGGAAGGCTTATTTTGTTTCTTGCTTTCCTTATCTCCAGTTATTGGCATATACTGCATTCTTAATACATTTTTTTATTAAATTGATGTATGAATTATGCATTGGGGAAGGGATTTTGTTAGTGTTTTTTCCACACTTCTATTGAACAAGCCCTATAACATTGCTTACATGAGAATCTATACTTTCAAGGGGGAAAATGCTTTCAGATTTATAATCAAAGTTATAGAAAACACAATTTTCTGGTTGTAGTTGATGATGACAGAACAATGAAGTAGAAGTGAGGAGTGAAGAAATGTGAGGTTACTATTTTTAAACATGGAAAATTTATCCAAATGAAGAAAGGGAGTATAATTAGCATGATGGCTGCATAAATACGGGAAAGCAGATTTAGCCACTTACTAGTTGCTCTGACTTAGGAAGCAAAAGTTGAAGTTGTGTTTTGTGACACAATAGGTCACTTTTGATTTCTTTTTCCTCCAAACAAACGATTCTTTTTTTTTTTTTTTTTTTGAGACAGAGTCTCCCTCTGTTACCCTGGCTAGAGTGCCATGGAATCAGCCTAGCTCACAGCAACCTCAAACTTCTGGGCTCAAGCAATCCTCCTGCCTCAGCCTCCCGAGGAGCTGGGACTATACGCATGCGCCATCATGCCCGGCTAATTTTTTCCATATATATTTTTAGTTGTCCATAAAATTTCTGTCTATTTTTAGTAGAGACGGGGTCTTACTCTTGCTCTGCCTGGTCTCGAACTCCTAAGATCAAAGGATACACCCACCTTGGCCTCCCAGGGTTCTAGGATTACAGGCGTGAGCCACCGCGCCCGGCCTTCAAACAAACCATTCTTAAATCACTTGTCCTCATGTCCTAAGTCAAAGCTTGGCTGCATTTGTGAACATTGGAATACACGACTACATGAATACATGAATACATTTATTCATTTAAATGTTTGGCTTAGCATAAACATAGCCAATAATCTATGAATCAGCTTTTCACTGGGGAGTCACATGGATTTTTCTCTTCACCTGCTTGGTTTCTCTAGTGACAAAGTAATTAGTTTCCCAAGCTCTCGAGTTGTTGAATTTAATTAAAAGGTTAGTATATGACAAAGCAAACTATAATTTTATAATTATTTACTCTTACCCTACAAATATTAGCTCTGTAGAAATGTTCAGAAAATTTGAAATGCATTATAATTTCAAAGAAGAATTTCATGTAAATTAATGGGATGTTATGACTGTAAATAACATTTTAATTTACTTTAATATTTGCATTTCACAAAACTTTGCAAAATGATGTAATTTCATTATTACTGGCCAAGTTTCCTTCTTGAAACCTGAAGGCATGTTGGCCTTCCTTCTAGGTATCTCTCTGGCTCATTATTTAGGTATCAAGCAATTTGTCACAGCCTGAGTTTCCGCTTTCATTTAATAACTGAAACGTAAATGTTACGATCAAAAACCACTGGTCTGTTGCGCAGTGATCCATGTGAGAACAGTGAACTTATGTCTCCGTAAATTTGTTAGTCATCTATGAGGAAAAGCAATGCTGACCTCGTAATGTCAAATCCCATTTAGAGCTGGCGAATAGGTTGGATGAGGTACTTGATGTCTTTTGAGCTGTATTAAGAAATACAATTCAGTGTAGGAGGATGAAAGCCTGGGTAAATTAATGTGGAGATTGTAGCCAATCCAAATAATTTATAGTTGAATCCTATCTTCCAGAAGAAAAGAATGCAGTTAATAAAGGTTCTGACTTGAGTAAACAGTTTCAGGCAAAGCATGTTTTTCAGTAAGTACTTGGAGTACTAACTCTGACCTTCCATCTTCACAATTTCCTAACTGTGACTTTTTTCTAAAATTTTATTAGTAAGAAATCGTTTATGGCTTTTACCACAAACAGGAATTTCAAGCTCATTGGAAGGGCATAGCCTGGTTTTAAATATTATTTTGCAAGTCTGGTTTGATGGATTACACAGACACTCTCTAAGTACATCTAGTCTGTTTTGTGGCCTTTTGAAAGCTACATTTATCAAGCCAAAAGCCAATCATCAAGTAAAACTAACTTTTAGGCCTTGTAACATTTTAATATCATCAAAGAATAAATACGATTTAACTTGAATTTCTTTCTTCTGCCATGGGAAAGACGACATTTCCCAAAATTGGAACCACCATATCTTTCAGAGTAGAAATTTCAAGAGAGCAGCATCACTTGATGGTGAGCACATTGAACCTATCTATGCAATAGCTGATTTAAGAGAAAAAATAGCAGTATCGATAAATATTGGTTGATTAAGTTTCTGTATTGAAAACCTGAATTTAAAATTTCTTCATCCATTGCCTGAAGGCTCTCATAATTTCTCCCCTTAGATAACTGCAGTAACCTGTCTTCTGTTTCTTTTCCCTCCAAACCATCAAACTTTTGATAATTAACCTTACAATTTATAAATCTAGTTGTATGGCTTCCTGTTTAAAATCTTTCTGAAATTTGATAATGATTTCAATGGCTTTAGCTAACATACAAACTGATTATCATGACAAACAAGACCCTTCCTTATCTGAGTTCTGCTCCCTGCCCCCCTCTCACCATCTGTCTTCAGTGGACTAACTGAACCACTTTTCTTTCTCCACGTTTACCTTGCTCACTCATGCTGCTGTGCCTTTGTTCCCATTGTTCTACTGGTTTAAATGAAATTCTCTTAACCATTGTTCTTTTCTAATAGTCAGATGCAAGTGTCTTTCCAAGTCCCTCCATGTGCTTCTTAGATATGCAAAACATGCAGTGGGTACACACATTTCTTGTGATGTAATGTATTGTGAGGGCTGATTTTTTGTTCTTTCCAGCCCATTAATGAATGAGGTCCTCAAGGGCCTGGCCATGCATGGCAAATGCTGGATCAGGGTTTGCTAAGTGAAGGGATAGACAAACCATGAGATGATAGCTGTGTGCTCTCTTCATGTGCTTTTTTATGATCTTTCCCTCATCAGGAGAAGCTACCACACTACCTTCAGGAGGTTTAAAATTATTATAGCAGAAATGTTTATTTGTAATGCTTAATTTTAGCTGCAACACAGACTCTTAAAAATAAAAGATCTAAGATAACCGTTAATAGAAGATAATTGCAGCTATCATTCCTTCATTGAGTATAATGGAGTTTAGGAGTTTTTGATCTCCACACTTGGCTGAGTATTATAATATATACCACCCATTGTTTTTCATTGCCACATATCTCATTCTGTGTTGTTTAGGGAGACATGGGATCTAAAATATTTTGTTCACATTTAGTTTTGTGAAATATCCTTTTCTCCATTCTTTGAGCTTACAAGAATGGTGTGCCTATCATTTTAATTGGAGCAATTAATGTTCTTTTTATGGTGAAAGACTTTTATTTTTCTGCCTAACATAGTACTTTCTTAAGTGTCCATAATTCTAGGGAGGCTCACCAATGTCATGCTGCTTCCTCTAGAGGAAGTTGATAGATAGAAAGATAGACAAATAACTAAAGAGAAATGTTTTGAGGAAAGGCTGATAGAGCTTACACCAAAACAATAGACTGGAAATATGTTAAAGGAGGAAATCGACTATGTTATTCCTCGGCTCTGGGATGACAGCATATAAGTAACCAGGGTTGGGATTGGAGGGTGCACAGAAAGGAAAGACAGGATGTGAACTTTAGGGAGTTGGAGCTGGGACTGGAAAGTGTCCAGCTTGGAAAAGTTCAGTCGTGGTGCAGGTAATATTGGAGTTATAGGAGACAACTCTAAGAGCTTAGTGAATGCTGGAATGAAGTACCCACACATTCCACAACGTGGAGGAACCTGGAAAACATTACACTTCGTGAAAGAAGCCAGCCACAAAAGACTATAAAAGACCAATAATGGTCACTATTCCATTTATATAAAATGTCCAGAATAGGCAAATCTACAGAGACAGAAAGTAGATTAGTGTTTTCCTAGAAGTAGGTAGGAGAAGAATTGTTAGAAACTGGAGAGTGATTGATAATGAGTACAGACTTTGTTTTTCTGGTGCTAAAAACTTTCTAAAATTAGATTGTGCTGATAATTGTACAACTCTGTGAATATACTAAAAATCTAAATTATAATTTAAGTAAGCAAATTGTATAAGAAAATATTTCAATAAATCTATTTTAAAAAGAAATTAGCATATGTGACATGATTGCTCTTCTCATTGTTCTCCTTTTGTTCTTTCTAGGTCTTTCTCAACTGCCCACTTTTACCACCTTGGAAGGGAAGGTAGTGGTAGTACTAGCGGGAATTCTTCTAGCATCTTTCCCTGGAAGAGGGAAAGATAATAAAGTAAAATAATAAAAATAATAGAGCAAAAATAAAGCAAAAATAATAAAGTAAATTTACTTGTTTTACAATAAAATGCAACATTAGGGAAATATAAATGAATGCTTTAACATGTGAGGTTGGTAATATCTGATTATATCTCTTTTATATTTCATTATTTAAGGAGAGATCTCACAAAAAGTTTGAGGAAAGTGTTTTGTCCTTTTGGGTGTTACTTTGTTTCTCCTGATTTTAAGATTTGGACATAATAACTGAAATTATTATGAAAAGATGTTAAATGTTTGTGATTTAAACATGAAGACCACTGGAAAAGGTGGGTACACTTACATTCATTGGTTGGAAAAATAGGCTCAATAACTGTGATAACCTGGGGAACATTGGAGCAAAGGCATTTATATCCTGTTTATCTCAAGCACAGAGCCAATCTGGAACTCTAATTCCTTGAGAAGATGATAAATGTTTTCTGCCAGTCTTTCCAACTGAACAAACTCTGTTTGATTGGTATTAATCACTTCCGGCAGGGGATGCTCAAGCCTGCTAGCTGAATTCTAGGTGAAAAATCTGTCATCAGGATCACATAATGAAGTGAAAGTGTAAGGAATAAAGAGAAAAAATATTTCCATTTACCTAGTTATCAGAGTAACTGTCAAGTTAAATAAGATATGAACTATCTATGTTCAAATGAACAGTAAAAAGTACCAATCTTTAATAAAATTATTTTCCCTCATTTTTTACTTAAAAAGCAGAAAATGACACAAATAATAATCTATGAGCTGTTTATGGTAGAAGGATATCCTTCATTTTCTTAAATTCTCTGTGATTTCAGAAAATTCTCCTAAAACCAAGTTTTGCCATCAGCAAGCACATATATATAAAGAGCATGTGAACAAAAAAGTCCATTCAAAGATGGAGTAATCTGGAAAATAGAGCTTGAGATGATTAAATAAGATTTAACAGTCTAAAAATTGTATTCTGGCTCAAAAATGTCTCCTTTTCATAATTTGACTGGTTTTTTATTTTTATTTTATTTATTTATTTATTTTTTAATTTTGCTATGTCATATTGCCTGAAAAGTCAGCAGTTTAAAATTTCCCACTGGAAAAGCAAAAACCCCTGGGTATAGTGTGTGAGGCTCTCTTCCATTGACTTCTTAAAGTGATTCAATATGATTATTATCTTCCTAATACCTAGGTAACAACAGCTAAATTGTGAGAATTGCTTTGTTTCCTGGAGCAAAATTCAAGCAGAAATTGTAGTCTTTTATTTGATGAATCAACTTACTTTTTCCTCATTTTGTGATAAAATTCACATACATTATCCTTTGAGTTAAAGAATACTTTAAATTGTGTGTTAAAAGTGACTTAAATGCACTCACTTCAATCAGTATTTTGAGAGAGAGATGGAACATTTTTAAAAAAGAAAGTGGTTAATTGATGTTCAATGGACACCTCCACTATTCCAATGATTAGTTAATTGTACTAATTCTTCAGTTGCACCTTGAAGCTGTCACTCACATTTGCAGGTTAACTAAATTCAATCCTTTTGAAGTCAACTATTTTAAAGTGAATGAGGAATCTAGGTGAGCCATCTATGGGGAAGGAAAAAGCACTCTATTTTGAGAATAGTAAAGAGAAATCAGCAGTTAAATTCAACTTCCTCTGTAAAGATAAGACCAGGGTTATCCTTATAGCATTGACTGATATTTAAATAAATGTCTGAAAGTTTGAATGTTAAATAACAAGAAACAGTAAAAAAATATAGAAAACTAGACTTCACTTCTAGTAGAAAAGATAGTATTTGTTCTTTTGAAGATTCTATTTTTTATCTATTTTAGTGCATTTCGATATGTTTAAAACTGGTGTGTTTTAAATTTTTTTCTACCTGTTTGTTTCTCTTAAACTAAACTTCTAAAAATGGTATGATTGCTTTCCAACAGCTGATACAAATATCCCAGGTTACAGAGTATTTGATTAGCATTTGATTATTTAACCTTTTTAAGTTTAATTTAATTTAAATTGAAGCGTAGTTGAGATGCTTATTTTTCCCTTTAATATCATTCAAAATTTATCATTTAATTTTAAGAAGCAAGAGCTTTGCAAGATGTCTTTCTTAAGATGTTGACTATGACTATTAGTCACGTGACTTCTGCTTCTTAACATCTTATAATAAAACATTTTTTTTCAGTCTCTGATTCCCAGAAGCTGACCATTAATTACCATCACCTTAGGGCATCTTCATTTCAGCACTGAAGTATAGGTGGCCCATTTTCATCCTGTAAAACTGATTAAAGCAATTCTCAAGCCTTAAATTCTTAGGTTTTTCAGGTTATATAATTGAATTGTTATAGGCTGTGAAATAATTTACTTAGTAGGTTGAGGCTTTTTAATTAATTTATTTGTAATCTAAGGTCCAGACAGGGGTTGACCTCTGGCAGGTATCAGAGACCTTGCTTTGCAAAGAGCCTTAAAGCACTATGAGGATAGCTAGATGTCTGGGACAACTGGCATGCGATTACCACAATTAATGATAGGATCCAGCCATAAAGGAGAGCTCTGGGGTTGTGGGGAAAAGAAATTATTATACCACTTTGGCATGATCAGAAAATATTCATGTGGAAAGTGCAGCAGTAAGACACTGAAGAAACACTGCAGTGTAGTCTGAACGCTTGAACTGAGTTTCACTAAAAAACAAAGAAAGATTATTTTTAAAAAGTAGGACTTTTGAAGTTGAAAAAGGCAGACTTAATAAATTCATGCATTTAAAAAAGTCCCTTTGTTCTGTTAATCTATTTTATTTTGTAACTAATACAGATTAATAATTTTTTTAAAGCATCATGAAATAATGAGATTCATTACTTTGATAACTTGTAGGTGTTGCTTGATATTATTATATTAAGTCTTTTCTCTGTTTTCTTCAACATTAGACATTCCTACATGCATTAAACACTATTTGATCATAGGCCAGTCTTTAAATTCAATTTATGTACACTATGCTCAATTTTTATAAAGCAGATTATACTTATGTTTATTGGTTTATAATTTTTATGTTTTATATTTTCCTTATAGGGTCATAGGAAGAAAACTATGTTTGTGGTTGCCTTGGGAAAAAAAAAATAAAACTGATGAATCTATTATTGTTTTCTCTATTTTTTTAAGTACAATGTTCAAAAGTAACGATACTAATTAAAACAAAATAATTAGTAGCTGCAGATCTTAAACTGTCAGGTAGATAGCGAGGGATTCCAGATCTCCTAAGGATGAAAGTGGGTGCTGTTGTGGTTCACCCCCGCTAAGTGGGCTTTCAGAGAGGCTCATGGGAGATCCCCGTGCATGGTAAGATTCAGGTCATATAACTCTTAACTGTCCGGTCAATGCGGTTCCATGGTGACATCTAAGCCATGAGGGAGGTCCCTATGTGGGCACTATAAAACAAGACCCAGACCATAACTAGTCTCTCTCTCTCTTTTTGCTACCACAAGGGGTCCGGTCATCATATGTGGTATATGTATCTTGCTCTGTAAACCGCTATCTTGCTCTTGCTCTATAATCCTATCTTTCTCCCTGTCAATAAACTTCACCTCGTCACCTCGTGCTTGCCTTACTTTGGTGTGTCTGTTATTCTTCATCCATGAGCACACCAAGAACTGAGAACAAAGAACAAGATTGCCACACTCGACAAGATCAATGATTTTTCTTCTCAAATTCTTCATTTGGTTATGGCCTTCTTCTGAAATGTCCTTCAGATATTACTTTTTCTAGAGAATTCTTTCTCACCATTTGTTTCTGATGGATAGGATACCTTGTCATTTGTTTTCAAACTACTAATACTTAATTGTATCATAGCATTTATCACATTTAAGCTCTTGTAGGACAGAGTTCTTATTTTATTTTTCTCTGTATCTTTTGAGCCTTGTGCGATTCCTGGCATATGGTGAATCCTCCACAAATACGTGTTTAAAGAAGGGTGAATTGGCCTCCATCCTCAATACATTGTACGTAGGAAACAAAAAAACATTCAAACACTGGTGTACACAACCACTCTTGCACACACAGACACTCCTGCTTGTACTCTCTCCCTCTTCTCTTTTGCTACATCTTACCAACCACTTCCAATCAATGTTAAAATTTGAATTCTAAAATGTCTCTTTATAGTAGAATTTAGCATTCACTTCTGGAATATTTATCATTCTTGAACACATTTGCTATGTTTGGGAAAATGTCTGTCCTTTGAATCCTGTAGAAGGATTCTACACCACCAGGTAGAAGCAAAAAAATCCAGCTTCCCTACTCTTCTTTGTGTCCAGGACCTGTCTGTAACAATTACATAGACTTGTTTGAGGGTCTGATTCAAAAATAAGCAAACTGCATTAGGAGGCTCCGTACAGAATCCTTTGTATTGGTTAGTGGCAATGGCAGAGGTGCCCGGCAATGATTATAAGGTCAAGATCCAGGCACACAGGTAGTGACGGTATTAAACTTGAGTTGCTGGCAATAATTCTTGTTGCATATCACCTACCGCTCAATGGATGCTGTGGCAGAGGAATGTTATCTCATCAGGTCAACTTGGTAGCTAGTTTTTAGCATCGTTACTGAAAGCTCAGCTGGGAACCTGTTAATAGTTACCTATTAATAGCTTTTCTCAGTATTCTTTGAGCTACTTAATATCCTTTTAATAAACTCACTTTCTGCTTAATCTATTAGTCAGCTTTTGTATTTGCATCTCACATACTGAAAGTACCTAAATACAATCCTTTTCTCCAACCCTGATAATGATCAGGTCCTTATGGCTCTTAATCAGCTTCTAACTGGTCTCCTCTCTATGATCGTCCTCCTCTCCAACATACCACATCAGCTAATTTTCAAATAGGAAACTTATCATGCTTGGTTTTTGTTTATTTAATGTATCTGTTACAATTATAATATGATATGGTTTACTTATTTTAATCATTTCACTAAAATAATTTTTTCCTTGTATTTGCTATGAAAATCAACTTGAACCTACTATAGTTGGTCTTTTGGTTGTAAAAGTATGTGAGCAATAAATGAATAATATAAAAATATAATAACTGAGGCTTTTTATTTATTGGGTCTGTTTTTAAAACAGAAGTGGATGGTTGAGGGAGAAGCTTGGGGGAGGTGGTCTGGCATCATCAAAGGGTCAGTCCTCCATCTTCTGGGTTTAAAACCTGACCTAGTCTTTGTCTTCCGGTTTATTCGAATGATGAATATCAACACAGTAAACATGACAGGAGACTGATCTTAAAAAGAAGAATGCTAATTTCTTAGCTTAAATGATAAAAGCTCCAAGTGAAAAAAAAAAATAGTTGTGGCTTGAAGACCAGCATAATCTCTCCCTTTAGGCAAAACTCCATGGGGAGTATATTGACAGAATGTTGCTCTTAGCTGGAAATCAGAACAAGACCACCCATCCTAATAATTTAAAGGTTTCCTGGTCCCAGACTCCAATGTTCACATCTATAAGGGCAAACAGATTGTCATGAAGATTGAATACTTGATTTCCTCTCAAAGAATATGCTCTCCCCAGATAGTGCTCTAAGGGGCTCTAGTTTTCACCTGGAAATGGCACTTCTTTGTGTTCCTTTTCATTCTATCTCTTTAAGGTGATGTTGGCTATCTCAGTTAGGATCCACAGCGTCTTGCTTCTACAGATTAACTCTCAGGTGACATTTTATATCCTCTACAGTTTTAGTCTTGTTGCCTTATATCTTAAAGGAGATCAGCAGGTTTATGTTTAGTGTTATAATTATGTTTATCGTTAATCTCCATATTTCTTTGCACACATGTAGTTATGTAGTTTATCAGAAGTTAGTTATTAAAGTTAGAAGATAATCACACATGATATATCATTTTTTTAAAAAATCAAGCAGCTTTTAAATCGTAACTCTTTAAATTTTTCTACTGTTAGTTTCCAGTGCTAATTAAATAATTGTGGAATTCTTTTATTTAAGACAGGTTGAAATTTGTTTGTTATGCTTCTTCCTTTCCTACACCACCAGATTTGATGAGGATTGTTTGTCGCATATTATCTAGCTAAATTACCATAAACTCTCTTAGAGGTAGACATTATCTTTGTTTAAATATGAGGTAGTTGGCCTGAGGCCAAACTACTTGTACATACCTTGTTACTTTTAATCCTTCAATATCCTTTTAATTTGTAATTTGAAACTCCATAATTTGAAACTCTCTATCTTATTTCACAGGCCCAAGTGTTTCTTATTTATTTATTTTTGCCATAAAGATTTGCCTTCATCATTAACTTTCGGCTCTATGCCATCTACCTTCTAGGTATACTGTAAATTGAATCTTCTAAGTTCTGTTTCACCAGGTTGGCCGTTCCCTGGCAATAACATTGTTTAGGCACATTAATTGAAGCTTACACTCTAACAGCATTAAAATAAGAGCTTTTTGTGTATTTTTTTTTTTTTTCCAAGTCTGTCTGTGTTTGGATGGTAGTTCCACCACAGGATGCTAGAAGTAATAATCACTGGATAAAGATATAATAATATTATTTTTTTTCTCTTTGTACTTATTTATTTATTTTTTCAGGTTTATTTAAGAAATACCTGTGCTACCTATACTAACACTTCCCAGAAGCAATTGCATCTAAATTTTAGTAGGTCTGACTCTGGAAAAGGCTTTATTTAGTCTGAAGACAAAGAATATAGCTGAAGACTGTAACTCCTTGAGGTCTTAACAATTCTAACTTCTCTATAATTGCATATGTTTACTCCTGAATACTTATCGAGCAACTAGTATGTGCTTGGCACTGTTATAGTGCTTGGTAATAAGGTCAAATAGCAAATTTTTGAGAACTTGATTGTAAAGTAAAAATTGGACCAAGTCTGATGGAAAAACATTTATGTCTGCATATTCTGGATTTGATAACAAATAAAAAGAATATTTCAGGCAAACCTTTCTTTTTCCCTACTTGTTAGAAAAAAAGTATGAAATTAACTCTCTGTGATTCTGAAAGCATTTACATTTTGGAACTAATTTGTAATATTGAGTTGGAAGTGATTATTTGCTAATGAAACAGATAATAAAAATAAGTAAAATGGCATTGGGGCATACTATGGTCAGGCACTCATATTAAGTCATTTAATTCTCAGAACAACCCCATTTTACAGATGATAAAACTTAACCAGAGAGAAGTTAAGCAGCTTGCCAAAGATCACATAGCTAAAGCAGTTGCAAAACTGGGATGTGAATCAGGGCATTCTTGCGTTACAGCCCACACTCTTAACCACAATATTGTCATCACACTTTTAAGTCCAGAAAGATAAAACTAAAGTGAACAGGGAAGCTTGAAGGGCAATCATGGAATGTTGCTGTCACTTAACAGAATGAAGAAGCAGGGGAAAATTCAGGAACAAATTGTGTATGCCAGCACTTTCTTTATAATGGATTTCAGAAATGGTGATAGGACACTACCACTTATATATCATTGGCCAGAAATTACTCACAGGGTCTTACCTATCTGCAAAGGAGTCTGGGAAATACAATCATATTCTGGGTGGCAATGTGCACAGCCAGTTAGTTTACTAGTATAGGCAAAAGGCAGAATGGATTAAGGGACATTAGTGGTTTCTGCCACAGCTCTGTGCTCCAGTTTCATATATAGTGTGTTCTGCTGAAATTCTTTTAAACAAAAGATCAAATTAAGAAGATAAGATACCTCTTGTCTACCTGTATACAATTATGAATTTTAATTAAAAATAATGTTAATAAAAAAGAAGACAAGATGCCTATTATATAGAATATGACCCTTTTATATAAATTAAAATTAGCAAGGAAATAAGCATGAGTTTAGTAATTATGTAAACACTGTATAATGTGTATATATATATATGATAATAGACACATACACACATATTCTTATGTGATCCTTTCCAGTTAAACCATGTCACATGCTCAAAAGCATCCAATGCCCCTTGTTTCACTCAGAGTAAAAGCAAAGGTTTCCTGTGGCCTGCAAAGCTCTATCTGATCTGATTCTTTTTCTTCCTGTCTCATCTACTATTGCTCCCTCACTCACTTACTACCCTGCATCCACTCCCTGTTGTTCCTAGAGAGGTTGAGACACTCTGGCCTCTAGACATTTGTATTAGTAAGCTCCAGCTGGAACAATTTCCCCAGACACCCATGAGTCTTGCTCCCTCATCTCTTTCACACCTCCTTCATTATCATCACTTTCTCAGTGAGTTCTTTTCTGACTACCCATTTGTATTAATATTTCAACCTCATCCCCAACCTGGGAACCTCTAGCGGCCTTTCCTGCTTTATTCTCTCTGTAATACCCAGGAGTCCAGCAGCCTCTTCTATTATATGTAACTTTCTCACTGTTTCTTTTTTTTTTTCTTTATTATAGATCGTCTACCTCTGGATAACCTGTGAAGGTTATCCCCACAGCCTAGAAAAAGGCTTGGCAACTAATAGAAACTCAATGAATATTTATTAGATGATTACAAATGTGAGAGTGAGTTAGACTTTGCTTCCACTAGAGAGTCAATTTAAGTTACCAATGTTATGTTGTCTTTATTTTTAGCACAGGAATAGCTATTTGTTAATTATATGTCTTTATACATTTTTAATTGAAATATTCTCCATTTCTAGGGCAATTAAATATTTTAGAGTTCTAGAACTACAGAAATGCAACTGTAGTCTACGATGCTGAACATGAATACTTTAAATCTCAAAGCAGGTTGCCCAGAAACTATTTTACATTTCTCTCCTCTCCCCTCCCATTTAAAACCTGAGGAGTTAGTCTCTAAATCATCCACTTCATTAAGCAGAAATGCAACTCCTTCTCACCAGTCCTGAAATGGTTGCTGGAATTGTCTTTGTGTTCTACTGCACTTTGTCTCCACTTCCTCTCCTAATCTATTTTGCAGGGAAATCTAATTTCTTTTCTAAATTGGTGTGCTGCCAGTTCTGATATTTTACTATCCACATTCTCATCAGTGTTATTATTTCTAAGCTCCTGAGTTAAAAGCATCACAGAGAATTGTTTTGAAACGTATGTTTTGATTAAAATACCATCTTATTTAAACATACCAAAATTAATTATGCTTGTTATGTAAATATCTGCATGTGTCTTTGCATAATAGATTGCTTCTTATATACTGGCAAGAATTAAAAACTATCATCTTAAGTGATCATGGAATTGGGCCTCATTTGAAAAATATAGCTATTACTAGCAAAACTATTATTGCATATTTTTATGATATGGATTTTTAAATTTCATGTTCTAAATAATATCCTATAATATCAGAATATCAAATTACATGGTTTTACAGAATAGTTATTTACTGTAGATTAACCCTCAAGGATTTTTGAGAGGCATTAACATATGAGCTATATTAAAAAGTGCACACATATTTATGGTCAACTTGTCTTTTGATTTTGAAGATGTGGAAGTATTTTTAAATTAACTATAATTTATTCATGAAATTGAATTCTCTTATTGATAGCATTGTGGAAAACACATAAAACTTATGTGTGTGTGTTCTGTGCACATATATTTAGGTATAGGATGTGTAAGTTTCATTATGTGTATCATTTGTGCACCCGGATAGAATTGTAATGTTGCACTATAAAATCTGCCCTATGGTCAGAAATGTGAAATGCCAATTATATTCATCAGGACACCTATTCGTCATCATGTGCAAGGATATTTATGCTAAGATTTAATTTCCTTTTTCTTTATTATTAGTGATGCTTTATACTTGAAAGAAATTTCATCCTGAAAGCTTCTTAGAACCATTAATCCTCATGATGTGTATGAAGTAGTTAAGAATTCTTATCCATACTTTCAAATGGGCAAAGAAACAGCTAACATGAATAAGTAGTCCAAATGTCAGAAGAATGACTTTACACATGGAAAACATACCTGAGCAGAGACAAGTGGAATGTGCTTTATTCTATTTTGGTTTTTAATTTTTTTTCACGTGTGTGTGTGTGTTTGTGTGCGTGAGCGCGTGCATAGAATAGTTTACAGCTGACTATATCAAGATACATCAGGAGAATTCAGGTGAAAAAAGACTATCATCTCCTCTTTTGTTCTGGACCAGTAAATATCTGAACTTATTTTTTCTTGTGCCCAATGGTGTTGCAGTAGTGGAGACTGAAGCAGTAATTGTTTTCATGCATATTTAGAGGAATACATCCAAATGTGTTATTCTAAAAAGCCTATTTGAGACATATGGTCTATTTCGAATCTCATCTTACATAAATTATATTTTACTTCAGGCGAATTTTAAATTTGAAATACCCTTACTCAATGTTTTCACTGGAGCTAGGTGGATGGCTTCCTGTATGTTGTTCAAGTACTGTCTTACCCAATACTGAAAATAAGTTTATGTAGAAAGAAGGAAAAATCCTTAGCTATTGATATTCATGTGTTATAATTTAATGATGAAAGGAAAATTTATCAAATAAAAGAGAATAATGAAGAAAGTTTCTGGAATAGAATCCTAAAGATAATAAAAAGTAGAATATATTCCAATAAAGGGGGAAAAAGCATGGAAAATTAAAAAAAATAAAAGGGTAGGCCATGTTTAGCTAGGAAAAAATGCAACACATAATGATAAATGGCAGTAATATTTATGATTCTGCTTTTAGTTATCATTTACTTGTTCCCTCTCCTCTTTCTTGGTAATTTGTTTATGACTTTGTTATTGCAACTTATAAATATATTTTCACAACTTCTCTACTTATATGAGCCTCTCTTCCTTTCGCTTATAGACAGCTCCAAGTTAGGGACAGAGTGCAATTGATCTTTGTATTCTTACTTTTTCTACTGTGCCTCGTATATATTAAATACTCAAAAAATATTTGCTGAGAAAAGGAGAGAAAGAGAGAAAAAAATTACTGGGGTGTAGAAAATGACTATGTGAAGAGACACTTAATTGCAGTGAGAACAGTTGAAAGATTCAATTATTTGTGGATAGCAAACATTCTGTGTCCGGATGTGCCCACATTTAGTACTAGTTTCAGTTATCTTTGTATATGAGCAACAGAGAATCACTATAGGATCTTTTTCTTTTGTTTCTTATTTTTAAATTTTTTACAAAAATTTTTCATCTTTCAACTTTCATTCTTTTGTTTCTTTATAGTTTTATCATAGCATAGCAATGAGGTCATATAAAGTTTCCCTATACTTGTGTACCTTCCACAACTTAGACATTTACAAATGGCATCCAGCAAGCTGTTCTTTTTTTTTTTTTTTTTTCCAAAATATTAAGGGGGTGCAAGGGTTTTAGGTTACATGAATCACTTTTGTAATGCTTGAGTCCCCCTAAAGGTGATGCCTGTCACTCAAATAGTGTTCATAGTACACGTCAGGTCAATTTTTTCCCCTGCCCTTCTCCCCCTCCCCTTGGTTGATTTCCACTGAGTTTTACTTACCTCTGTGCACATGTGTGCTCATTGGTTAGTTCCAATTTAATAGTGAATACATGTGGTGTTTGTTTTTTCCATTCTTGAGACATTTCACTTAGGAGAACTGTCTCCAGGCCCATCCATATTGTTGCAAAAGGTATTAATTCATCTTTTTTATGGCTGAGTAGTACTCCATGGTATACATATACCACATTTTATTAATCCACTCATGAATTTATGGCCACTTGAATTGATTCCACTTCTTTGCAATTATGATTGTGCTGTAATAAACATTCCAGTTCAGTGTCTTTTTGATGAAAAATCTTTTTTTTTCCTTTGGGTAAATACCCAATAGCAGGATTGCTGGATCGAATGGTAGTTCAACTTTTGGTTCTTTGAGGAATCTCCATACTATTTTCCATAGAGGTTGTACTAATTTGCAGTCCCACCAGTAGTGTATAAGTGTTCCTTTCTCTAAAATGTGTGTGTTTTAGTAGTTGAGATGTTTGTTGTGGAAGTACAAGTACAGGGATTTAAATACAAAGAATTTTTTAAAAAGAATTCTCCTTTTCCTTTTAATGGTTTATTTAAGCAATTTTTGTAGCTGTAAAAATAGTATCTCTAAGTAACTTGTTAGATACTCTCTTCCCTTTCTCAGTAATTTTACCTAACTCCTTTCACTCTCTCTCACATAATATCTCTACAGCCTAAAATTTCTTTACATAATTCCAAAGTTGGGCCGGGCGCGGTGGCTCACGCCTGTAATCCTAGCACTCTGGGAGGCCGAGGCGGGTGGATTGCTCAAGGTCAGGAGTTCGATACCAGCCTGAGCGAGACCCCGTCTCTACTAAAAATAGAAAGACATTATATGGACAACTAAAAATCTATATAGAAAAAATTAGCCGGGCATGGTGGCGCATGCCTGTAGTCCCAGCTACTCGGGAGGCTGAGGCAGTAGGATCGCTTAAACCGAGGAGTCTGAGGTTGCTGTGAGCTAAGCTGACGCCACGGCACTCACTCTAGCCTGAGCAACAAAGTGAGACTCTGTCTCAACAAAAAAAAAAAAAAAAAAAAAAACAAAGTTGGTAAAATTTTATTTAATATTCATTTATATACCCTTTATTATGTCCATATGTCATTCTTAGTGTTTTACAATATTAGCTAATTTAATCCTCAAAAATCATCATGAGGTATGTCCTATTCTTGATTCTGTTTTACAGAGAAAGAAACTCAAGCCTTAGAGCCATTAATTATTAAATCCAGGATTTAAAACCATGATTTCTAATTTCAGAATCCAATATGTTATGCTACTTCTTAAAGAAACTGAAGGAAACTACGATTTTTAACACAAACAATGAACTTACATATTTCAAGTGAAACAAAATGCTTGCCATATCAGTCACACCAGATTTGACAATAAGTAAGTTGAATCTGATTTTGACCATCCAATACACTTTGGCAGTGACCTTTCTCTTTCTGGAGGTATTTATCTTAATCAGATGCTTCCTTAACAGGGCTCAACACATTATTTTGCTTAGAATGTTTATACACATGTGTTACTTGTTCACATGTCTCCTATATAATAAGGATGTCTAAGCAGTGGTCTTGGACTTCATAGAAACAACCTTAGGACATCATACGTTCCCTTAAATTCCAAGGAAAATATTATATGCCTATTTATATATTTTTTCCTTGAATGTATATCTATAGCATTCATCAAATTCTCCAAGGAACCAGAAAAAGTAAAAATCTTTTTTGTTACCCAAATTTGATTAATTTGCATTGTATGCCTGTATCAAAACATTACATGTACCCATAATAATTAAAAATAAAAAGAGTAAAAATCTTTTGTTCTATATGCAATTAAGATTTATTGCGTAAATATGGTATGTTAAGGGCAAGGATGATTGTTTGCATGTTCCATTTCATTTAATATTTCTATGGTCTAAATGTGTTTGCTCAGAATTCATCTGTTGAAACCCTAATCCCCAAGGTGATAGTAATAGGAAGTAGGGCTTTGAGGAGATAATTAGATCATGAGAGTGGAGCCCTCATTATTGAGATTGGTGCCCTTATAAAAGAGACCCTAAAATGTTGCCTTGCCCCTTCCATCATGGGAGGACACCGTTAGAAGGTGTCATTTGTGAATCAGTAAACAGGTCCTTGCCAGACATCAGTTCTGCTAGCACTTTGATCATGACTCCCCAGCCTCCACAACTGTGAGAAATGAATTTCTTTGTTTTATAACCCTTCCAATTCTATATTATTGTTATAGCAACCTGAATAGATTGAGACAAATACTGATGAAGATTCTTAGAGGGTAAATGCTTCGTGGATCTTTGTGTCCTAATCCTTAGTTTTTTGTCAAGCATTTACTAGCTACTTAAATAAATTTCTCTTTAATAAATTAATGAAGTGTTTAGTGCTTGTTTATATGTCACTGAGAGTTTGTACATGATTCTACAACAATCTCTAAGGAGCAGAAAAACAGCATCATCAATGCCTCAAATAATTGTCAAAGAAACTCCTTCACCCTTGACTGAGTCATTTTAGAAATCGTTAACAGAACCGATTAGAATCTTTTTGAACAAATAGAATAAGTATGTTACAAAGTGATTAAAATTATTAATGTTATTTCTTCTTCATTAATTATTAGGGCTAATCAAGAATAAAATATAACTATTTTAACTCTTTCACTTGTTATTTCTTTTCTTTTATTTTTTTCAATTTTTCTATTAATTTTTCTACAGAGAAATTCACAGATTTGAAGTGCTACAATTTTATCACTTTTGACAAATGCACACACCTAAGTAGTTAATACTCATACCAAGATGAAGAAGATTTTCATACCCACCTCTGCCTAGTAGCAATCACTTCTAATTTTTATTATCATAGAGTAACACTGACTATCTATAAAGTCATATAAATGGAAACATATAGGATGTTGTTTGTATCTGCTTTTTTTGCTTATCATAATGCCCGTGAGAGTCAACTATGTTATTATGTTTAAAAATAGTTTGTTCCTTTTTGTTGCTGAGTATATTCCACTGTATGAATATACCACATTTTGTGTATCCATGTTTCTGTTAATATACATTTGGGTGTTTACAGTTTGGGGCTGTTGTAAATAAAGCTGTTATGAACATTTATTTTATGAGAGCATAGATGTTCATTTCTTTTGCATAAATGCCTATGGTTTAAATTTGTAAGTTGTTTACACAAAATTTGAGAGATCTGATTTTTGTTTTTAATTTTTTGTCTTCCTCATTTTCTCTCTTTTGTTAAATTACATGTTTTGTAGACTTTTTGATATTGTCACATATAACCTTGAACTTTTGTTATATTCATCCTTTTTTTCCGTTTTTCAGATAATGTCTATTGATCTGTCTTTAAGGTTATTGGCTCCTCTCCTGTCATGTCCATTTTGCTATGAATCCCAAGCAGTGTTCAATAACAGGTATTCTATTTCTTTAGCTCTAGAATTTCTTTCTTTTCCTTTATAGTTTCTGTTTTTCTGCTGAGCTTTTCTACCTTTTCATTCAACATGAACAAACATTTCTTTACTTCCCTTAGTATAAATACCTGCTGTATTGACCTTTTTTTGCTATATCTAACATCTGAGTCATCTCAAGATTGGCATCTGTAGATTGTTTATATCCTGGAGAATGAATTACATTTTCCTAATTCTTTGTACACAGAATAGTTTGGTATTGTATTCTACACATTACAGATGTTATGTTATGAATTATGTTCTAATCTTCTGAGCAGTGTCAATATTTTTGTTTCAGCTGGCAATTAACTGGTTCAACACAAATTACAATTTCTTTCTCCTGGAGCTCAAGTCTCAGGTCAGGTTTGTTTCCACTCGCCGACACAGACACACACACACACACACACGCACACACACACACACACACACACACAGAGCTTGCTTTCACTGTCTCACACATTCGTGGCTCAGTATTGGCTAGGTGACTATGAAATTTATACAAAAAGATAGAACTCCCCTTCACTGGCTCTCTCCTTGTCAGGATTCATCCCTCACTCTTTAATTGCCATATTTCCCTGGAACTCCATCTTCCAATCCTTCAGACCACAAACACTGCAGATTTTTGAAAACAGTTTTGGCCTGTGGGCTAAAAGTGGTAAAAAAATCATCACTCCATCATGACTTCTATTTCCAGGTTTTGTCTTCTGCCCATAATCTGTGTGTTTTTGTTTATTTTTATGGAGGTTTCAGGTAGTATATTTTTGCTGGTATTTTGCTTAGAGTTACAACTATTATCTGAGAAAAGATCAGTTACAACTATTACCTGAGAAAATATCAGTCTTCTAGAATCTTCCTCAGGTAAAACTGAAATAGAATTCGTCAGTGCATGTCTTTTAAATATACAAAGAGAGGAGAGATGTCTTACATTCATCCATATATTTACCATTTTGTGGCATTCTTATTTTCTTCTTGTATAAAAGAGCTTTCTATCAGTCAGGGTTCTTTAGAGAAACAGAACCAATAACACACACACACACACACACACACACACACACACAGAGATTTTAAAGAATTGGTTCACGTGATCGGGGGCAGGACAGTAGAGGCTGGATACTCAGGTAAGCTTTCTTTTTATGGTCTGAAGGCAGAATTCCTTCTTCTTTGGGAAATCTGTTTTTGCTCTTAAGACCTTCAAGTGATAGGATGAGTTTCTCCATACTAGAGAGGGCAATCTGCTTTATGTAAAGGCAACTGATTGTAAATGTTAATCACATCTACAAACATCTACAGATACCTTCATAGCAACCTCCAGACTAGTGTTTGACTAAGCAATTGGGTGTCATAGCCTAGCAAAGTTGACATCACAAGTTTTATCTAGACTCATGTTCCTTCAGGCCAAAGAACTTCTGCTAACATTTCTTCCAGTGCTCCTCTGCTGCTGGTGGAGTCTCTTAGCTTTTCCTTCTCTTAATCTGTATTTTGCCATAATTTTAAAAGATATTTTTTTCTGGACATAGAATTCTAGTTTGAAAGTTTTTTCCTTTAGCATTTTAAAAATGTTCCATTGACCTCCCTATTGCATTTTTTTTTCCTGATTAAATGTCAGTACTGTTTATTTTTTTGTGTATACATTTCTTTTTTCTATGGATCATTTAAAGATATTTTCTTTCTCTCCCTCCACCAACACACACACTTTATTTTACTTTTTAGAAATTTAGCTGTGATTTTCTTATCTGTAGATTCTCTGTGCTTATCTTGCTTAAAATTTGTTGAGTTTCTTAGAACGGAGGGGTAGATTTTAAAAATAATATTTGGAATTAAAAACAACCACTATTACATTACGTATATTTTTCCAGACCTCAAAATATGTAAGCTTCTTGTTTGCTAATTTCAATATTTCTGTCGCTTCTAGAATTGTTATTATTAACTGCCCTTTTTTTTCCAGGTCATGTCCTCATGCCTCGTCACATGTTTAATAATTCTATGCTGGATATTGTGAATGTTATATTGTTGGAGTCTCTATATTGCTGCTTTCCTTTAAAGAACGGGAACTTTTCTTTTGGAAGTAGGTGGATGTGCTTGATCTTTTGGGACGCTTATTCATTTTTATTTAAAAAAATTTTCAGAGAAGTCTATGGTATCCCTGACTTTAGGGTCATGGAGGTCTTAATGCTCACTGGTAATACTAAGTCTCCAACTGTGTCTAAACTAGCTTTGTTGTAATACACTATGTATTAATAATTTCAGATCTATATTTCTTATCACTAGCATCAGTATTATCAATATCATAGAATTGCTATGGTAAAAAAATGTATGAAGACGATTGCATAAATACTACAGTATAGACAATAAAGCAACATTTGAAACTATTACCAACATGCAATACAAACCTGACATGGTTTAAATTCTTTTTCCATTGAGAAAAGATACATTTAATTTAAATAATATTGCTTAGAATGTGGATGTATAATGCATAAAAGATGGTTTTCTAAGGTACAACACTTGAGAATCAAAGCCTACCTCTATTTCCATATTTTAAAAAATATTGTCAAATATTATTTCAATTCATTTTAACATATATGTTTTAAATATACATAAATATCATATTTATACATATATATTTTAATTCTATTATCATTTTCTCAATTACTCTACTATGGATATTATTTTCTAGTTACTCACAAAATTAGACCTTGGACAATTTAGACTTTAGAAAGATATTTGTAACATAGTTTCTGTTTGGTCAATTTATATAAACTTCATAAAGTAAATCTCCTTTTACATTTTCAGGACACATTACTTTTAACAATGGGCTAATAAATTATTGAATAAATTTTGATTAATTATACATATTTAAAAGACCCCCTTTTTCTAAAATTTAATATGAATTTACATTGAATCCTAAAATCTGTCACTGTTATTAGATAATTATTTTGGTGGGTGTAGAAAGTGTAATATATTGGTTTTATTTAAATCCTATTCTAATTCTTATTCAGAAGAATTAAAATGATTCAAAAGAGTTAATTCTAGTTAGGCAGTTGATTTATGGAGTTCTATTTCTGAATATCACCTTTTTGGCCGAATAAAATTATTTTTACTATTATCTCCTTCGATGACTTTAAATTTAATATAAACTTTAATTTTAAATTTAGTATTCAAAGGCAGAAGTTAATTGTCCTTATTGATGCTTTATAATAACCTGTAAACGAGTTTATTATGTAACTTTCCTTTTAATTAAAAAAATAATACTTCAGAAATATCATCTGGCATTTCCCACGTGAACCACATTTGGATATTTGTAAAAGAGTTGAATAATGATGTTTTTAAGCATAATAGAAGAGTCAGAAGCACTTATTTCTATTTCTGACAAAATAAATTTATTTAATTTAATAGTTTCTAAACTCTCAGTCAATAACTATTCAACATCTATTTTGTCTTATAGATTTTTTAAAAATAATTAAAATGGTATTATTGTTAGATATTCACAGTTGCCAGTATATCTCTCTAGAAGCAAAATAAAATAATATAATTTTAATACCTTGATATAAAACTATAATAACTTTTGAAATATATTTAATATGAGTTAAATATAGTTTTAACTTTTATATATTTAAAATATTACTAATAATCTGTTTCTCATATTAATGTTTATAACATTTAGACATAATGGCAATATATCTTAAAACTCTTATTTTTGAAACTCTTTATAAAAATTTAAACTTCTAATGTATTTCAAAATATTGGAGAGTCAAGGTAACTGAATCAAAGTATTAATATATTCTTAACATAATATAAATGTATATAAGAGCAGAGAAAGTTAATCTAATGATGAGAAGGAATCACAAGAGAATTTGTTTTCTCTGATTTTAGGCAGAAAGATAATTCAGCTATTCTAGAAATATAATATCTAAAACCAAATACAACTATTTTTGATATATTGTTATTATATTTTAGAAAATGTATTTATTTATATTATTTGGAGAGTTGAAGTGACATTTTTATCATCCTGTAATTATAAGGGCAAATGTACTTTCTGAACAGCTTAATTAAGATATAATTCATATACCAGACATCTCACCTATTTAATGTGTATGATTTAGTGTAAATTTAGTAGATTTTAGTAAATACACCAAATTAGGTAAATATTGCTAAGAAAATAAACTTTATATACTAACAATTTTTCTCATTTCCTTTAATTTTTACAATGCTAGCCAACCACTAGTCTACTTTCAGATTCCAGATTTATATATTCTAGAAATATTATTTAAATGAAATCACATAATATGTGGCCTTTTGTTTCTGGCTTCTTTCACTTGCATATTTAAGATTCATTCATGGTGTAGAATGTATCTGTATTCATTTTTTAAATTCCCAAATACTATTATATTGTACGGATACATCACTTTTTTATTTGTCAATTCAACAGTTGATAGATACTTGGATTGTTTCCACCTTTTGTCTATTATCAATAATGGTGATATGAACATTTGTGCAGACATTTTTTGTGTATGTATTATGTTTTCATTTCTCTTGGGGATATACCTGGGAGCAAAATTATGGGGTCATAGGATGACTCTATTCTTCATATGTTGAGAAACTGCTATTTTTTTTTTCTGAAGTAGCTGCAGTATTTATCATTCCAACAAGCAATACATAAGGATTCTAACTTCTCTGTATCACTGCCAACACTTAGGATCATCTGTCTTTTTGATTATAGCCATCCATCCTAGTCAGCAAGAAGTGATAACTTATTGTAGTACTGATTGTATTTTCCTAATGAAAGCATATTTCCTAATGAAATAATATTTTCATGTGTTTACAAGTCATTTGTATCTTCATTGGAGAAACACCTATTTATATTCTTTGGTTGTTTTTAATTGCATTATCTGTCTTTTTATTATTGAGTAGTAATGGTTCTTTGTATAATCTGTGAACAAGTTACTTTTCAGCTACATCATCTATAAATATTTTTTCCCACTCTGTGGGTTGTCTTTTCATTTTCTTAATGGTATCTTTTGAATCACCTGGGTTTTTACTTTTGATGAAATCCAATATATTGTCTTTTGTGTTTTTGGTGTTATGTCTATTAAAGTCATAACATTTACTTATATTTTCTTCTAAAATCTTTATAGTTTTAGATGTTACATTGTGGTCCATGATCCACTTGGAGGTAATATTTTGTATATAAAAAATGGGTTCAATTTCTTTAGTTTGTATGTGAAAATCTAATTTTCAAGCACCATATGATAAAAAGACTACTATATTTCAGCCATCATTTCTTAAATTTTTTTCTCCTTTTCTTTTGTTCTTTTTCTTGTGACACACTCATTATGTATATGTTGCTGCTTTGATGGTGCCCCACAGATGTCTAATACACTGTTCATTTTTCATCATTCTTTTTTTCTCTGTTCTTTATATTGCATAATCTATAACAATCTATCTTCCAGTTAAGCATTTTTTTTTTCCTGCCAGCTCATACCTACTACTGAGATTCTTTAGTGATTTTTTCACGTTGGTCGTTGTATTTTTCAACTCCAGACTTTCCATTTGACTCGTTTTAAGTACTTCTATATCTTTACTGATATTCTCTGTGTGACGAGACCTTGTTATTGAACTCCTTTTATTTCTTTCAGTATGATTTATTTTAGTTTTCTGAACACATTTATAAAAGCTGCTTTGAAGTCTTATCGTCTATGTCTAATATTCAGGCCCTCTCAGAAGCACTTTTAATCACCTGCTTTTCCCCCCTCCTAGTATATGATAAATGCTTTCCTATTTCTTTGCATGTCTCATATTTTTTTGTTATTGTTGTTGAAGGTTGGATATTTTAGGTAATATATTACAACATTCTCTGTCTTTAGGATTTGTTGTTATTGTTTGCTTATTTGTTTAATTACTTGGCTGTATTATTTCAGTAAAGTTTATTTTCCCCATAGTATGCTGCCTCTGATGTCACTTCTCATAAGTCACAGCCTTCACCATGTTTGCAGTCCCTTTGGGATGACTGTGGTTTTAACATGGTTCTCTTTGTCTGTTCCAGGATCTGTCTTAAATTCCCTGTACTGTTTGCATAACACTGAGCTGTTGACATCTTCTAATTGCTAGCCTAATTGCTCTATTGTTTTCCATGATCCTCGGGCATAAATCAATCTATAATGTGAGCCAATGAAATTCTGACCCTTTTCAGAGGTGAGTGGTAGTCTTTGAGGCAAGACTTTGAGACTTGTTCCAATCCTAGGAGGGCTCTCCTTAGCTTTCTCTTTCCAGGGTTCTCTCTGTTAAAATTCTAGCTGCTCTATGGTTTTATCTTGTTGCTCTTGGAAACATTAGAGTAATTTCCCCAGAGTAGTATGGTAAGGAATAATCTCTTAAAATAATGAAATTGTTTCCTGTCTGAAATATTCAGATATAGAATTATCACTGTACGTGCACATGTATTAGATTGACAAATTTAAGATTATTGGGTTTTATTTCATTGAAAGAATCAAAGTAATATGTAAAATTAGTTAACTAATAGAAGCTAAAATTATCCCTATCTATGTGAAACACACAGTGGCTTTAGGACTACATTACAAATATTCTTTCTTATATTATTTATTACACTATTATTTAATTTTTTAAAGAAATTCTCTATGGAGAATGATATCAATGACTATTATTTCATAATTTTCATGCTGTGCTATAGATATATCACTTATAACTATATACATATATACATATATAAAAAATTTACAGTATTTTACTGTATTTAAAATATTTAATTTTAAGTATGTAGTCTAAATTTTAAGAATTGTGAAGAAATAACCACATTCTAATATGAACATGTTTTAGAGAAGTTTGGCCCCTCTAAATATTAATAAAGTTTATGATTTATAGGAAAGTGTTGTGGTAAAATTTAAAAAGAGAATGAATGTGTGACAAATGAGTAAAGCAAATGTATTGCTAAGATATGATTTTTTGTTATAATGATGATGAGAGAGTTACATTTTGTGGTAGAATACAGAGATTTAGTAGCATAAAGCACGATGGATACTGACAAGAGAAACTATACTATTATTTCATAATTTTCTCTAGAAACATTTATTTAACAATATTAACATCAAATATATTGTGCAATGCCAGGATACAATTAAATATGTTTTGGCTTTTAAAAATGTAAATACATAATGGTGTATATCAAATCTATAATTATTTCACTATAGTAAACACAAAATATAGTTAAATATTAAAACTAAAGCATCTGAAATTCTACCTTATTACCACATTAATACTTTGTTGCAAATAGAATGAAGGTGTAGTTGCTTGTCAGGAATAGTGATAGGTTATTTAGAACAACATTCTGCCTCAGGTTCATCACTTCTTCAAGGATTTGGTTCCTTGCCTTGTGATTTGGAAAGCTTACTTGCCAAAAAACCCTCAGATAATCAGTCACTGGCAGACACACTTAAAGAAACCAAATTCACAAGAAAAAGTTTTGTAGCTAAAGTCAATTAATTTCTAGTGAGAATTATACCTGCCTCGGGTAAAATGTAATACTAAGTGGATTGGACATGTAAATTCCCAAAATAAATAATCCAGTACAATTATTTTGGATTAGTCATGAGCTTTTAGTCTCAAAATCTCCATTTCATATGTTAGAAATAAAATTGAAAAAAAAAATAGTGACACTGTTATATGTATGAATAAAGTAATCAGAAGCAGACTATGACCACTACTGATTTCGTTGCACCAAAGATGCCAGGAATACCAAGAGAATCTATTTGTATTAGTTGACAAATTTTTAAAAATAATCTGTGTATGTACCAAGTCTAAAATTAAATATCTAGACCTGTATTAAACTGTTAACTTTGCCAAATTGGCTATGAGCAATTCACTTAGTCTTTCTTGTTTTGCCATCTTTAAATTGAAGAATTGTTTAGATATATTAATATTTTATTTGGTTAAGAAGGAATGTGCTTACTCAAATGTCTTTAAGTATGGGCATAAGGAATATTGTAAAGATACATATGCCAATGAAACTAGAAAAATATCTACAAATAACCCAGAGAAATTATTGATCATAGAGTTCATCATCTTCTCTGTAGTACTTTACCATTACTTTGGTTGCTGTTCTCCTGTTTTTTTCTCTTCAGCTACTGTGCCACTTTTCAACTTATTGTCTCTCAGCTCCAAATGCCCATGTTTATCTATGGTTTGTGAAACTCAGGCTTAAATTCTGTAAAACACATTTTTTAAAAATTTCAGAATATTACTGGGGACAAATGATTTGGTTATCTGATTGGCTTTCATGCAGTTAAGAGTCAAAGTTATATGTGTGCCTGTCACCAAGATAGCATCCATTGTACCCATCAGGTGTAAATTTACCCATCATCTCCTCCCCCTCCCACCTGCTTGATTTCCATTGAGTTTTACTACTATATCTGCACAGAGGTGTTGATCAATTAGTTCTAATTTAATAGTGAGTACATGTAGTATTTGTTTTTCCATTCTTGCAATACTTCACTTAGAAAAATGATCTCCAGTTCAATCCAGGTTGTTACAAAATGTATGAATTCACTATTTTTTTTTTTTAATGGATGAATATAAATTTTTGGAATGGCTCCACAATACACACATATCACATTTTATTGATCCACTCATGTATTGATGGGCACTGGGGTTGTTTCCACATCTTTGTGTTTGTGAATCATGCTGCAATAAACATTTGAGTGCATGTCTTTCTGATAAAATGATTTTTTTTCTTTGGATAAATACCCAAAAGTGGGATTACTGGATCAAATGCAAGGTCTACTTCTAGTTCTCTATACTGTTTTCCATAGAGGTTGTACCAGTTTGCAGGTCCACCAACAGTGTGTAAATGTTTCTTTCTCTCTGCATCCATGCTGCCATCTGTTGTTTTAGGACTTTTTGATGAAACCCATTCTCACTGGAGTTAGATGATACCTTATTTTGATTTTGATTTGCATTTCCCTGACGATTAGAAATGTTTAGCATTTTTTCTTATATTTATTGGCCATTAGTCTATCTTCTTTTGAAAAGCTGTTCATGTCTCTTGACCACTTTTTGATGGGGTTGTTTGATTTTTTTCTTGCTGATTTGACTGAGGTCTTTGTAGATTCAGGTTATTGGTCCTTTATCAGAAGTATAGCATGCAAATATTTTTTTTCCATTCTGTAGGTTGTCTGTTCACTATATTGATTGTTTCCTTGGCTGTACAGAGCTTTTTAATTTAATCAAGTACCATTTGTTAATTTTTGTTGTTGCTGTGACTTTCTGTGGGTCGTCTTCATAAACTCTTTACTTAGGCCTATATCTAGAAGATTTTTTCCAGTATTTTCTTCTAGAGTCCTTATAGTTTCATGCCTTAGGTTTAAGTGTGTTATCCATTATGAGTTGATTTTTGTGAGAGGTGAGAGGAGTGGATCCTATTTCAGTCTTCTACATGTGGCTGTCCAATTTTCTCAGCACCATTTATTGAATATGGATTCTTTCCCCCATGTATTTTTTTTGTCTGCTTTGTCAAAGATCAGATGGCTATATGAGGATGGTTTTATATCTGGGTTCTCTGTTATGACCCAAAGGTCTATGTCTCTGTTTTTGTGCCAGTATCATGCCGTTTTGGTTAGTATAGCCTTGTAGTATAGCTTGAAGTCTGGTAAAGTGATCCTTCCCAATTTGTTCTTATTGCTTAAGTTTTCTTTGGCTATTTGGGGTCTTTTCTAGTTCCATACAAAACATAGAACTATTTTTCCTAGATCTGTAAAAAATGACATTGGTATTTTAATGGGGATTGCAGATCAGACACAGTTGCCCACTATCACCACTTCTATTCAACATCATCCTGGAAGTTCTAGCCAGAGCAATCAGACAAGAGAAGGAAATCAAGGGTATCCAATGGAGAAAGAAGAAGTCAAATTATCACTCTTTGCTGATGATATGAATTTATATCTAGAGAGGCCCAAAGATTCTGCCAAGAGACTCCTGGAATTGATAGATAAATCCTGCAAAGCTTCAGGTTACAAGTTCAATGTACACAAATCAGTAGCATTTCTATACACCAACAACAGTCAAGCTGAGAATAAAATCAAAGACTCAATGCCTTTCACAATAGCAACAAAGAAAATAAAATACCTAAGACTATATTTATCTAAGGAGGTGAAAGATGTCTACAGGGAGAACTATGAAACACTGAGGAAGGAAATTGCAGAGGATGTAAACAGATGAAAAACATATCATGCTCATGGATCAGTAGAATCAACATTGTTAAAATGTCTCTATTACCCAAAGTAAAACACGTTTTTTTTTTTTTCTTTACAGGTTAGCTCCCTAAAAGGCTCTGTCAGTATGAAACACTAGAAAGAGGCTGCAAGGCTAGATGAGGAAGAAAAGACTTGCTCCTTCCTTTCTGTTTCCTATTTACTTCCTTCCTGCTTGCTATTCCTGTGAATGTTATCCTATCATGCTTGTTCACCAAGCAAGCAGTAGTTCTTTCTGTTAGCAGTAACTGACTCCAGCATACAGATTCTTCAACACTTGAAGAACAAGTTAAATTGCTCCCCCTCAAAAACATGAGTACCTAAGTAACTGGCATCATCTCCTCAGAGAAGAGGTCCCAGCTCCATGGGGCTTCTCTTTCAACCTTCTAACTTTAATAATTGCAACCTCTTCCTTTTGTTGCTGCAGTCCCAGAAGTAATAGTTACTTCTTACAATTGTAACCTCTGTGAGAACTTAGTGTTTTTATACCTTTTTAGTTAGGTAACTAAATATTTTGTATCTTATTAAATTCTTATGTTAAGTTCTTTCATTCATATAACTGGTGTGTTTTTTTTCTCCTGACTGGATGCTGACTGGTAAGAAATTTGTTATAGCAAAGAAACCATCAGATATTATTTGGGAATTGTATTGGTCAGGGTTTTGGGCTTTAATGAAGTATCAAGTTATTTTGGCAATGGGAAACAGAATGCTAGAAATCCCTAACATGCATTATCATTTTAGTTAAATCAATTATCACATTCCTTATCTTGAAATGCCTACTGAGGCAAATGCAACCTACAGACCAACTGCTGAACTTTTCAGTTGTGGCAGTAATGATAACTAAAAGGTTTGTGATATAGATTCTCTGAGTACACTGAAATGCTTATAGAAACAAAATGACATGCTCACATTTTTAATTTCTCAGGTTAAGTCACCATTAGTAAGCACATGGACCCTCTGTGACTATCATAAAACAATCAGAGACAATATAGTAAAACTAAATACAAAGTTTAATTATTTCGGTTACAGAATTAAAATGTGAGGTGAATTCACTATCTTTCAGTTCTTTCACATGAATGTTATGACAATGACTGTCAAGGATTGAGCCTATAAAACATGGAATTGAGAAGCTTATTTTAACCCAGATTAAACTGGAGACCTTGAACTTCCAAGTTACTCTGAACTTCTCTTACCAGTGGAAGCAGCTTCTCTTCACTAGTATTAGAAACTTTTCTTTGCTTGAAAATCCCATAACATCATTTGTAGTAGCTTTATTACAATGATATGCCATTAAAAAAATCATAGCCTCCAAAATACCCTGTTAAGATCTTATCTTAAGGTTATCTCTCCAGTTCCTGAATATGTAAGTGAGATAGCATAATTGGCAACTGACAACACCCCCACATTTGCTCTCTGAGTAATGGAATAGAGCCATTATTATGTGAAAGGTTACTTGGAAGAACCTAGAACTTCCTTGTCTTCCAAGAGTGTAGACCAGAAGCAATAACACATTCCTAAGGGTACTGTGTATGTTAGGGTCACCATCAAAATCCTGAAAGATGTGTGATCATTCCTATTACAGCACTATTTAATTTTCCCCTTTGGCTGTGCAGAAGATTAATAAATCTTGGAGAATACAAATTATTATAACTGAACGAAGGAGGGGGTCCAGTTGTCCCTGCTGTTACACGCATAGTATCTTTTG
This sequence comes from Eulemur rufifrons, assembly GCF_041146395.1. NCBI lineage: Eukaryota > Metazoa > Chordata > Mammalia > Primates > Lemuridae > Eulemur > Eulemur rufifrons. Next base: position 37,534,842 of record NC_090989.1, read on the forward strand.
TAGCTCTCAACCAGAATAATGCATATCAATTTGAAAAATATATCAAAAGCTGTTGTTTTTACCTTACAGAACCAACAGAAATCTTGCCTTGACACTATATTGACTTTCCTGCTTACTGCAGTAACATAGTCCACAGAGATCTTAATAGCTTTGATATTTCATACAGCCTCACATTGTTCCACTTACATTATGGCTTTCTGGACTTGATGAACAGGAAGTAGCAAGTACTTTAGGTTCCTCAGTAAGATATGTGTGAATCAGAGGGTGATATATAAACCCCCAAAAGATTTAGGGCCTGCTAACTCAGAGACGTTTCTGAGAATACAACAGTGTGGAGCATGTCATAATATTCCCTCCACACACCTGAGAGACAAGTTGCTGTACTTTGAGCTGCTGCCATTAAACAAGAAACACAATATTTAATGGACTTTTTTTTTATTTGGGTACATCATATGCCCTAATTAAGTGTGCTACTTCAAACCTCTTTCCAATTTTTAGTGAGAACCAGAGCAAGAGATGGCTTAGCAATAATTCTAGGCTGAAGTCCAGCTATTCTTCTACTTTGTCTTATGAACCAGACAATCCAATCATGTTCAAAGTGTCTGTGACAATTAGGGATGCTATATAGAGCTCTAGCAAGGACGAATAGGAAAATCACAGCGAAGTCTTGTACAGTTTTTCAGAAATCTTTGCCCTCTTCTGCAAGTAATTATTCTCATTTTAAGGCAGCCCCTTGTTTGCTATTAGGCCCTAGAAGACACTGAACACCTAACTATGGGACATGTGACTACATGGCCTGTGCTGCTTACTATTAACTGATGGTATCTGACTGACCAAGCCATATGTTTGGGCATTTGGAGCAACAATCCGTCAGTAGGAGGAAATTATATATAAAGTCTTGGCATTGAGGAAGTCTGGAAGGCACAAGTAAATTGAATGAATATATGACTCAAATTTCTTTAATACAAATTTCTATCATACTGCCTCTTTTTTTTAATCGATGTCTATGTCCTTTTGAGGCACTGGCATTTTCTATTATCAATTGGCAATTAATTGGTAAAACAGTCCAAGCCTATTTACCAACTAGCCATCATAACCTCACTCAGTGGTGGCCTTCCAGAAGAGTTTGAAGGAAAATTTTCAAATGCTATATTTGGCTGCTCACTTTATCTAGACTAAGTAATGATCAAAAGAACAAATCTGCATTGATTCATGGGAAGTTGCTAATGGTTTTCCTGGACAGTTAGGAGTTTGTAAAGAATAGGATCGGAAAATAGGTAATGACGAAGTCTGGGTCAGAGGTGTGTGGATGGATCTATCAGACCTGACATAGAGTTTAAAAATAATTGTGTCTCATTTGGATGCTCACCAAAGGCCCTTCACTGCAGAAAAGATTCTTAGATTGAAAAAATGACATTTTATATACATTTCAGTTAGCTTCTTTGCCCAGCCACCCAATTTGGGCTTTGGGCTCAAGGAATGGAGCGTCCATGCTAGCCGTAAGGGCTGGGGTGACGTCTATCCCTAGGCCTCATCCACATGGGTATTCCTCACCACTGCTAAACTGACTGGCTACTGCTCAGTGCCTTTTCTGTCAACAGCAGAGACCAACAGTGAACCTTGGAGTAGAAACATTTCCTGGGGTGACCAAGCAGCCATTTGGTGGCAGGTTTATTTACATTTGACCACTTCTATCTTGGAGGGGGACAAAGGTGTCTCCTCACTGGAATAAGCATCTATTCTGAATATGGATTTTCCTTCTCTGCTCTTAATATTTTTGCCAACACCACCATCCACAGATTGATGGAATGCCTTTTTCATCATCATGACATTTTGCACAACATTTATTTCTGGTCAAGAAACATATTTCATAACAAAAGAAGAGCAGAAAAGGGCTCTTGCCCATGGAAATCATTGGTCTCTTATCAGCAGCTGTTCTAATCCACTGATAGAAAGGTCTACTGAAGATAGTTAGACTGCCAGTTTTGGAGGTGGGAGAGAAACTTTTAAAAACATGGTTTTTATCTCACGGGGTGTAGCATATGCTTTTACTCAATGACAAACATATGATGTTCTCTCTTTTACATGCAAGATAAGGCCTCAGAATCAAAGAACAGAAGTGGAAGTGGGTCCTCTGACCATTAAAATAGGTTCAACAACAGAGTCATTGCTTTTTATCCCCTCAACCTTGATCTCTGCTGTTTTGGAAGTCTGCTTCCAAGAGAGGAATGTTTCCACCTGAGAAACTGCTGTGGTTTCATTAAATTGCTACTTGAGAATTTCACCTATTCTTTTTCTGCTGTCCATGCCACTGAACTAACAGGTAAACAAAGTGGTTACTCTATTCACTAAGATGATTCAGATTACCACGGAGAAAGTTGGTTGCTACTATAAAATGGGGGCAGAAAAGATTATGTATGGAATTCAGAGAATTCTTTGAGATGTTTCATAGTACTGCTCTGTCTCATAATTTAATGGGAAAATGCAACAATCAAAAAAAGAGAGACCCTTAAGTCTTCAGCTCCTTTAATAATGGTTTGAGGATATCACCCTAAGAAAACAAACATGACCTGATCAGTTGAAGGCAAAGAAAACATGGAAAGAGTTCTGAAGAAAAGAAGTTATAAATATAAATTGTGAACTAAAGTCTATGGCTTAAGGGCAAATGAAAAATGGAATAAATAATGTAAGATTGAAAAGTTATAAATATCAGCTATACCCTCAAGGCAGTTACAAAAATGAAGAATTTATTGCTTTATATATTTATATATTTTCTTCACTGTTTGTTGTATGTATGTGTCTATGTGTTTGCATAAAGTTTTCTTCCCCTTGTTCCCCCTTTCCCTTATTGTTCAAATTTTGTAGAAGGTTAAATTTGTAATTTAGTAAAGAATTACCACACAGATAACATTATAATTCATGGAACAGAATCCATAAATGGGACTGAGACTGAATGTGAGGATGAATTTATGTAGGTCCAAGATGGATAATGTGACAGTCTCCCAAAGTCAGATAAAATGAGAGTTGGAATTCTACACTTTTTTATTTCAGTAGAATGTAAGAACATCTTCTCTTGAATGAATAGCACCAGCATTTTATTAAGAGTAAGCACGGCGTTGTTCTTGTTGTTGTATGCAAGTTAAATACATATAGAAGAGCATGTGTGAAAGCTGAGTAGCCAAAGGAGCAGAATATGACAGTCAATAAGGTTTTGTGTATCAGGTCCAAACCCATCATCTATAATTTGCTATATAATACTGGAACTGGGATTCTAAAAAGTATATACATGTTTTCACAGCTGGCTTTCTGTTGGCCTCCATCATACAGCATGTTAGAGGAAGAGTATGAGGCTAGCAGAAGAAGGAACTTGGTTGCTTTCTATCTACTTCTTGCTTCTGTGAGCATTATCCTAGTAATGCTTAACCCAAGAAGCAGCAGTTCCTCTTCGTAGCAGGTGGTGAATAAAGTGCACAGTTTTTCCAATATATGCAGTACTACCCTGATGATACCCCACTCTGAGACATCAAAACAGAGGAAAGAATCCCTGTCTTATTCTAGGTACCAGACCATTAAGTTTCCTCCTCCAAAGTCAGAAGCTTCAGTACGAGTTGGCCAAGACCTCCTCCTTAGAAGTCAGTTTCAAGAACTTTTTTTATTCCTTGGAGGCCCCTTGTCCAAACTTCTAAACTTAATAATTTGAACTTCTTCTTTTTACTCCCCAGCCTTAGAGGAGGTTGGAGTTTTACTTCAGAGATAATAAAATTGATAGTCTCTTTTTGTCTATTTGGTTACTTAGGTAAACATTCTCTGTATTAATTTCTATTTACTCAAATAGCTGGCGAGGTTTCTGTTTCCTGATTGGACCTTGAATGCTATAGCCACCCACTCAGAGATCGTGTCCCTTCAGCCAGCTGACATCCCTGTAAGAAGGAATTTGTTTACAATATCATTTTTTTTTTTTTTTAATGCTAGCATCCTATATTTTGAGTGATCTTAGATGAGGGGCTGACTTCTGAAAAAATCAAATATAAGAAAGAGTAATGCAGAGAAAATCACCTAACTGAATTCATTACATTCAAGGTTATAGGTTTAATACAAGCTATTAATTTCTAACTTGCAGTGAAATTAGGGGTATTAAATGAGATTGTGTATACAAAAGTGCCTTGTATGGTACCTGGTATATGTTTAGCGTATAATTCTTTTATCTTTTAATCTCCCTCTTCATCTCTCTCTCTCTCTCTATATATATATGTATATATACATATGCATATATTCTTTAAGTTAAAAAACTAGATTGTTTCTGCCAGAATAGAAGAAATATATAAGAATCTCCAAAGCATATGTATCTACTGTTGTCTATTGTCCCTTGGATGGAATACATCCTCTGCAAGCTGATCTGATCTAAAGGTTCATTATACTCTTTCTAGATAAGATACTAGTACCTCCTAGCTAAATTTCAAATAATTTGATGATCTATTATATCTACAAACACTTGTTTTATCCTGATTCTCCTGAGTTCCAAATGTGAAACAGGCAAGACCTTTTATTCTATCATGACTATGTTATAGGATTTTCAGATCTTTAATATTGGTGTTTATTCACATCTATTTGTGGATCCTTAAAAGCACAGACATTAACTTTTACAAATTAGATAAAACTTTTAAAAAACCTTGCTAAAACTCCATGCACATTGTTTCAAGAAATGAGAAGTCTTGACAAGTTTTAGAAGCTACACACTTCTGTGCCAGTGCCATTCAACTGAATGGACAGGATGCAGTTCATTTCAGATATATTGATTTCAGTGATTCTACTGCAGTGAAAAGATAAGGAGTTGGGACATCAGGGTTTAATTTCTCTGTCAGTGGAGTCTTTAATAATTTCTAGAGATTCTCCTTTATTGGATTTCAATCTTAGCTTTGCTTGTTAGATTTATATAATGCTTTGCCTTCTAAAAACACAGAGCTCTGTGTGAAGGCTTTCGAAATGGTAATATTTAGTATAATAAAAGCCAAAAGACACAAAAATAAAAATGAGAAGGTGGTATGTAGGCAGGAGGGTTGGAATGAAACAGTAGGAAAACTAGGTAACAGCAAATTTGCAAATTCTCAGGCAATGGTGTGTGTGCCAAGTTCCTGAATGATAGTAGAAGTACTAATCTGTGAGTCTCCACGATAGATAAAGAGAAAAAGAGATAAAAACTTTGTTAAGTTGGTCATGCTTTATCCACCACCTAGTTTTTTCTTTCATACTATTATGAATAAAACTTGATATGGAACAGCTTAACTAGCAAGTATATCTGCAATTGTAGACTATCTAAGGTATCAAGATGCTAAATGGGAGAGAAAATTCAGTAGTTTGACTTTTTTTATGTTTTATAAATTTCTCTCTCTCTCTCTTTTATGTGTGTTTTATTATGTTCTCTCATCTTCAGAAAATCCATTTAAATGTCAAGGGCAGATGAGAAAGCAATAGGGCAGTAAGACCAGTTGATGTAATGTAATTCTTTTTTAGTAATTATGTCTAAGAAATATGAATTGAGAGCATGTTCCAGATTTCAAAATAATTAAATCCATGTTAATGCTGGGCAGAAGAAATATGACTTTCATTTAGAAGATTCTATCCTAAAAAGCTTCATTTTCTAACAAATTCTATGCAAGTTATTGATAGAAGATTATTAACAAATATATGAATGTAATATGTATATCATCAATGAAGACACAATACCTCATTTTATGTCATCATTCCTTTAATCAATTTTTAGAATATTTGTCCAGATATCAGAGTAGGGTACTAATAATTATTAAATGTCCCTAAATAATTGTTAGTTTTCTAGATCCTTGATAAAATGTATCTCATTTACTCTTCACTAAAACCATGTGTGTACTTCTGCTTCTGGAAAGATGGAGTAGAAGTACATATTACATTCATATTTTTCCCCACTATATAAAAATAAAAACTCTGAACATTATATATAGAAACACTTAAGAAGGCTCTGAAAGGTAGATAGAAGGAGACAGACCAGCTAAAAGCCTTGAGACCCAAGGGATAACATGGTAGGTTCATTGGGTTTTCTTTTTACCTCATTTTTTTAAGACTTGGTGCTAAAGAAGCTAGCAGCGCAGAAATGCCAACAATGGCAGATGAAACACACAAAAAAGCTTGCTCTCTTTAACCAAAGGACAAGGAAAAAAGGCAGCCTAACAAGACAGAAAGGTTTTAGACAGATTCTTTGTTCCAAACAAACACCACAGGGAAAAAAATGTGATACCATCTCTACCCCCAGCAGCAAAGGCTGAGTGGGGTACCTAGACCTGCAAGCCGACTAGGCTGTAATGAGGTACCCTGACACATCTGCTAGGGTTACATCAGAGGAGGCTTTTTATCCTCCCCTCCCCAGCAATGTGAACGCATGAACACGCACCAGATGGGGAGCCATATCTCCATGCTAATACTCTAAAAATGAGGAGCCCCACCTTTCCCTACTAGGGTGGCATTAGTAAAGGCCTAGTTGAGAGGTTGGTTTTTCACCACCATCCAAGAGTGCTGAGCTTCCCTCTCCCAGTAGTCTCACTGAAGGCTATGTGGGGAAGAGTAACAAGGCATTCTCATCCCTCCCAACCAGACTGGTTTCACCAGAGGCATTCCAAAACTGGAAATTCCACCCCTACTCAGCAGTAATGAGAAACCCTTTTCCCACCCTTAAATTGCAAATGCTGTGTCATTAACAGATTTAGTAAATGTATGGTTCCTATATTCTAAAATATTTATAAAACTTAAAAAAATTGTCAACCCAATCGTGGTCACTAGAAAATCCTATTAGTTAGAGTTTTTAATCCAAAAAATTTCTGTTTTATCTTACACCTTGTTTAGGGAAAGTCCATAAGAAATTATATGGATGTATATATGTGTGTCTATTTTCTATTAGAACATTTTTTTCATTTCATATGATTAAATATTTATCAATTTTCAAATAAAATATTAAATTCCTCTTTTTATGGCTTTTCTCATTTACCTGAATATACTAATATGTATTTTGTTAGTTATCTGAACCACTATAATCTTTGTCCTCTCCTATTGAGTTTACAATATTCTGTATTATGTTTTACTTAACTATATCATCCTACTAATAACTTTCTTGAGAGTTAATATAGAATCACATTCAGCAGTTTCTTCTCTATACATGTTAGAAAAATGCATTCATTTGGGGTAATAATGTATGGAATTTTGCTTTTAAAATAACTGGAACTCTCTGAAAAACCAAAGAGCGTTAAAAATAATAATATAGTTCAAAGTATCTCCTACAAATTTACAAAAAAAGTAAAAAGTTGAAGTCATTTCTATGTCTTATAAACAATGTCAGTAGGCAATCTGTGGGAATGTTATTTCATGATTTACATATTGAAATGTTATAAGATTTTAAAAGGTGTATTCAGCAACAGAACTTTTGTAACTATTGAATAATCCCACTTGACTAAACAAAATATTATGCCAAATTTTTATACCTTGGAAAAACAAGAGTAATATCATTCATTCAAATATACTTATATAATTGCCCATGAGTTGATGTCCTAGTCCATTCAGGTTGCCATAACAAAATACTATACACTGGGTGGCTTTCTGGAGGCTGAGAAATCTAAGATCAAGTCACTTTCAGATTGGTTGTCTGGTGAGGGCCCTCTTCTTGGTTCACAAATGACTGTCCTTTTGCTGCATACCTACATGATAGAAAGAGCAAAGCAGCTCTTTGGGGTCTCTTTCATAAGAGCACTAATCCCATTCTTGAGAGTTTCACCCTCATGACCTAATCATTTCTCAAAGGCCCCACCTCAGAACACCACCACATTTATCACACTGGAAATTAAGTTTCAACATGTGAGTTTGGGTTGGAGGGGAGAGAGACTCAAACATTCAATTCATAGCAGTCAATAATTGTTAAAAATGTGTGAGAGGTGATGATTCACAGGAATACTCCTTCTACTTTTGTATATATTTGAAATTTTTTATCATGAAACATTAAAAACTTTATCCAAAAAGCCTTTACATGATATGTCCGGATATTACTTTATTCATTTTAAATATATGATTAGACTAGAATATTCTGGAATCTATGGTCTAGTTTATAAGATAGAATTTTGTTAATAGATATAAATTAGTAAACTGAAGATATCAATGTGAAGACATAAAAATACCTATGTACTATTGAGAGGGTTTTAAATAATTGTACATCAACAATATGGTAGTTAATCCACCTGTTATGTCAATATGTATATACACTTCAGGAATCATTTTAGAAACAATCAGGATATTACATATAGATTCTGCAAAGGTGTTTTAAGGTTAACACACATCTGTATTTCTTAAGAAAGTATAGAAAATTAAGAGAATTAACAATTCAAAAAATATTTGAACAGGTAGCAAGTTATACTGAGACAGAGACTTCTAGATTATTCCCCCAATTTTTCCTCTTCTTAACAAACCCACAGCTGTGCTACCTTGTCCAGCATCACTACACTTTCCAGGTCATGGTCATGTGACAGAATACAAGTCAAAGGAATGTTGGTATATAAAATTGTATCTTTTTAGGCCTACCCCATTTTATTAGTTTGTTTTCTGTTATTCATAAAAGAATACCTGACAATGAGTAACATATAAGAAAAGAAATTTATTTTCTGTAGTTACAGAGGATGAAAAGTCTAAAGTTGAGGGACCACATCTTGTAAGAGTGTTCTTACTGGTGGGAACCCTCCAAAGAGTCCTGAGGTGGCACAGGACATCATATGGCAAGGGTGCTATGCATGGGAACATGCTACCTCAGGTTTCTTTTTCCCTTCTTATAAAGCCACCAGTTCCCCTCCCATGAGAACCATTTAATCCAATTAATTCACAAATGGATTAAATAATTCATGAGGACAAAGATGTGATGATTCAATCACCTTGTAAATGCTCCTCCTTCAATACTGTCATATTGGGTATTAAGTTTTAACATGAGTTTTGGAAGGGACATTCAAATCATAGCCCCCATAAAATGTTTCCCACATGATTCCCTGACATGCTCTCTGCCTGTCCATCAACATGTTAACATTCAAGCAAATTTTGGCATTCAATTGCTGAAAATGGCATATTGCCTAGCAGCCTTGACTCCTCAATCATTGTGTGGAAGCTGCTTAACTCCATCACTCATACTTTCCAATACTGTCAATCTAGCCCTACACTGAATAATTAGATAAGCACAAAATGAACTTCCACTGTATTAAGCCACTGAAATCTTTGATTTTGCTTGTTTTTGCAATTTAGCCTCCTTTAATAGATTAATTGGCACTTTTACTGGAGTACTGTCATAACAAAATATTTAATATGTATCTCTGGATGAGCTCTTAATTGATGGGGAGAGAAGGTACAGATATAGCAAGTTGGGAGGCTGGAGCAATCTGTTATTATTTGGTAAATCATTTAGTAAAACTTTTTTCTATAATAAATTAGAAGGTGCACCAAGTACCTATTGAATTGTAGCTCTAAGGAAAATGTTTGGAAATAGTGTTAATTATGTGTTACTGATTATCGGTAACATTTACAAGGTATCAAACAAAAGATAATGAGCTCTGGCAAGAATTGGCCAAGAAGAAAGGAAATAGAAGAGTACAGAAATGAAGGGCCTTAGAGGGTTAGAAAAGAAAACTGATAAAAAAGTAAATGATAAATTTGAAAACAGATTTGAGTCTTTTCAATATGTCTTACCAAGTGCAAAGTGTTGCTCTGTGATATTGTATGTTCATATTTTCTTTGTAGATAATAAGTAAATCAGGCTTTAGAAAAAATAAAATACAGAAGAACTTAGTAAGTTCCTCAATTTAAAAAGAGTATGGTATGATTTTTTGTGTGTTAGTTTTCTTTTATTGTTTAATAAACTATTATGGGCATAATGGGTACTAAAAGCGGCACCTATTTATTAGCTTAGAGTTCTATAAGCCAAAAACTCAACATGGCTTAACTGGGTTCTCTACTCAGGGTATTAAAAGACTATGCTGAAAGCATTGGCCAGTATGAGTTCTCATCTGAAGGCCCAGGGGGAAAAATTGCTTCCAAGTTCATTCTTGTTGCCAAAATTCAGTTTCTTGTGTTTGAAGGACTGAGGTCCCCATTTAACTTCTGACTGTCAGCCTGGGAGCTCTCTAAGCCCCCAGAGGCCACACACATTCCTTGCCATGTAGCTACCTCTGTCTTCAAGTTGACAATGACACAGTGTGCATGTTTTTTAAATCCCTGAATGCTTTTTCTGCAAAAATCTGGAGAAAACTCTAAGTTTTAAAGGCCTCATCTGACTAGTTTAGACCTCCTACATTATCTCCTAATTTAAGGACAACTGATTTGAAACTTTAATTGCAACTACAAAAGTCCTTTACAGTAGTACCTAGATTAGTGTTCGATTTCATAACTGGAAGAAGGTCTGTGTAAACCAGAAGCCTGGAATCTTGAGGGAGGGCCATCTTAGAAATCTTACCACACTGTTGTCCTAAAAACTTATTAAATATTTTTCATGTCTTATACTCTTTCCCTGGAGATTCATAATCTGAATTCATGTATTCACTGCATTCTTTTTTATTGATCCTATTTCCAAACAATATTGCATTATTTAAGAAGTTCTATGGTAAAGAAATAAGTTGAGATTTCTTTGTAACCACCACTCTTTTGCTTCATTTACTTGTTAACATGTCTCTATCACCTTCTGGGTGGGTAGTGGTAATCTGGATTCTCTTCTCTAAGTCAACTTTTTATTTGTTAAAGCAATATTTATGGGTGGTTGAAAAAATGAAGGTAAATTTGTATTTTATTATCATTATTATGGAGATACTTCTTGGAGTCTAAAGTGAAGGGTTTTTCTTATTATGCAAAAAAAGGTAAATAAATGACTGTGCAAAAACTTTCTGTGAATCTAATTTCCCAGAATCCATAACTCAGAAATGTATCAGTGACATTGTTTTAATAGGTAGTATTATTTTTCTTATTTTTACTGTTTATGATTTTTATTCTAACTTCACTGAATTTGTCATGTCATTAACCTGTGGCATAAAATTAAAAATTTAATTTTTCAAGTCTATATATAGTGTTTTAAAGTGGTCTCAGGGAAAATTAACATTTTATTCTCATCTTATCCCAAATATTTCTAACCTGCTTTAAACTTGACATCAAATATTTAAAGATATAATAAATAAAATATTGAAAAAAAATCTTAATTTATCATCAGAATGATGAGTTATATAATTTTATTTACAAGTATGATAGTTTTCTTTGATTTAAATAAAATATTCAAACAGAAATTGAATGTTTCTCTATACATGGCAAGTAAGTATTTTGCAATGGAGTAACTTTATGGCAGAATGATTTTTAGATGAAGAACTGGATTTATCTTGAAACCGTGTTTTCTACTCTAAATAAATGTCTTGTTCTGTACAGGAAGATTTTTGTTACTGCCTGATATCCTTGCTATTCATTTTGACCTACAAAAATGAAACAGTACTGGATGACATATTATGAATCTTTTAGGCCTTGAAAATTGGAGTAATTATTGATTTTCAATGTATGTACAGGCTTGAAATCCAAACTAAGCCACTGATATTTAAATTAGAAGCTAATTAGGACACAGTTCTCTTCTTGTATATAAAATAGAAAACAGACTATTACAATGAAAACTTAAACTCTTGCTTTCTAGTGTTCTTAAAATGACTCATCCAATTTCAACAAATACTAGAAATCTATTATACTGGTGCTGTGAATTTTAACTACAGTTTATATTACCATTTAAATTTGTCTATAGTTAATCTTCTTTTAAATGCAGATTAATTTATCTTAAATTGCCTGTTGGCACCATGGATAGCATGCTTGGAAAGTCAAACAGAGATTTAAAAGTAAATTAAGGACTAAGTATTTTGCATACCACTCCTATCATTTATCTCTTAAAAATGTTACCCATATTCAGCTGACAGAGGGAAAAATGAGGTCTAAGAAGGGTGAATTGCCAGGCTTTATTAGGTTGAAGTATGTAGGGTGTATTGCTACCATTCAAGCACTTATATTTCCTTAGCTCACTCATCTGGCATGATTCCATTTATATGTCCTAAACCCTGTAGACTGAATGAATGCATGACTGCTGTATCAAGTAGCCTGTGCAAAATACTTGACTTCAGCAAATCTTTGACAAGCACTATTCATTAATCTTTGTTTCATAATTCTCACCAGTATGCACACCCTGCCTTTCTGTCCCTATCTGCAAGTAAATTGGTTTTTCAGAAAATGAAGAGGTCAGCAGAAGATGTGGGAGCACACATTTTTCTGTTGAAACCAATCAGTAGACTTGGACAGCAATGTCAATGGTTAAAGTTAGTAGAACTTGTCCATATTTCAATTGAATCATCAATTTATATTAGCAACAAAATTGTTTGGCTGCCCGTGCAGCAACAAAAATAAACTAATTTATACTAAAAATATGAACAGCTTTTAGCCTACAGACATTTAAAGCTTTGAAATATAGTTATAAATAACAGTCTTCTTTAAATGTAGTGAAATGTAGTAGTGCCTTATTGTTAGGTCCAAAGACAAGTTATTAGAGTTTTCTTTGCTGTAACCATAAATTAGGTAACCGGAACCAACTCACATGATGAAAACAAATAGAAAAACTGGAGAGTATATATTGATAATATATGTTGTAAGGCATAGAGTTACCAAGGTAATAAAAAGTTTGAGAGTCAGGATCTGTGAGGAAAAACAAAACAAACTAAACTTTTATCTAAGCATTTGGGGTCCTCATTTATTTATTAGGCTTAGAACTTTAGAGAAACTTTGAACAGACTCACAAAAATTAGAGGTTAGGACCTACCAAGGAGTGGGAGAATTTATAAACCTGACAGACATTGAAAAGGTAACAAAAGTGTTATGCCTTAGGTGTAAAAGATAAAAAGATAAACTAACACTTACTAAGACTGAAGTGCAGCTTTAAAGTATCCCACAAGTAGCATGATTAACTTCATTTGGGATTTCTATTGGACTTAACCACCTGGCAGCAGAAAATATAAATGCTCTGTGAATATTTCATCCAGAGCACAAATTATATCTACTATTTTTATATATAATGTCCAACACTTAATCAAAAATAACCATGCATAATGAGCAAAAAAAAAAAATTATATTATAGACAGACTCAGATGGAATCCAGATAAGAAAAACATCAGATCTGGATTAAAAAAAAAAATAAGAAAGAAAAGAAAAACACTAAGACCAAGAGCTGATTCTTCATTAGAAGCCAAGAATATTACAATAGTCCATCTTTCCTATATAATCTACAATAACAATTCTGTCATAGTTTCAAAATTCAATTATTTGTACTTGAATAAAATATCTTTTATTTAATGATACTTTATAATATATCCTCTCCATCCTTATACTTGTGTTACATAAAAATTTTGCTTATACCTAGCTATTTTTTCTAGTATTCAAAATTTAGAATTTGCCTACTAACTTCCACAAAATACCCAGTTATAATTTGATTAAAATTGAACTGAATCCCCAAATCAATTTGTGGAATACAAATATCTTCATAAGACTGAGTTTCCAATCATGAGTGCATTTATATAATCTTTAATTCTTTGCAATATAGCTCTTGCATATCTTTGTTGGATTTATTTTGAAACAATGTATCTTTGAGCATATGATAAAGAGTATTTTGTTTTAAACACAGTTTCAGACTGTTAGTAAAAGAGAAGTGCAATTGACCTGTGTTCACTGTCCTTATAACTGGAGACTTTGCTAAACATCTTAATAAATAAAATAAGCTGTAGAGACTTTTTTTATTAATGCAGAGTTCCAGACCTACCAAATATATGGGTTGCACAGTGAGGCTGTTCTACCCACTGTTCATTACTCTTCTACAAGGAAGTATGTGCATAAATTCAGAGTAAGCACATAAAACTTCCATAAAAATTTATAATTGTCATACCATCTCAATGCACTATTACTATATTTTACCAAAAAAATGGTAATCAATGGTTGTGGAAAATAATTCTGACCCTTCACCACAGGTAATTTGAGAAGTGTGAATGTTAATATTAATACAATATACTGAAAAAAGCAGCTATATTTACATCCTTTCCCCTTTTTGCTATTTCATCTTTCCTGCCACAGTGACTCATCCCCTCTTCCATACCTGCACCACAGAGGAAGGCTATCTCCCATTTCCCATCCAGGGATTCTATATTGTCACGCTAACTCTTACTCTGACTTTAATAATTTATTATATATATATTGTCACGCTAACCCTCACTCTGACTTTAATAATTTATTAAAATATTGGTTGATTTCTTCTTCTATTGGCCACATCTTCTGCCAGTCTCTCTTCTTAGCTTTCAGGCTACACTGTTGTTCTGTGATCTCAGTCTCTGATATGGTTTAACAAAAGAAGTTATGATTTTGTAGCTCTTGTAGCTTTTTTTCTTATAGTTTACAGGGAATTGATATATTTGTTCAATTATGTAATACTTACCTAGTATTCTGACATTTATTTCTCAATTTCAACAATTAAATATCTTCAATGATTATCCACAAACCTTATGTTTAAAGCTTCTCCAATCTTTTTTTTTTTTTTTTTTTTTTTGGCTTGTCTGAAGATCATTCTCTAAGAATTTCTCAAGAAGTCCAAAAACAATTCCTAATTCTTGCATTTTCATAACTTGTTCATGGCCATTATACCTGAAGGAGAGTTTGGCAGACTAGAGAGTCTTTGATTTACTTATCCTTTTTGAAAACAATTTGTAAAGTCTCTCCATTGTTTTAAGACGTCTAATCACAACCTAATTTTCTGCCCTTTTAAAATGACTGTATTGTTGCCTGCATATCTAAGAGATTATTATTTATCTTTATTTTCCAATGTTGTCACCAGAATATATCTCAGTGTTCATAATAGTGATAAACAATTTTAGGCATATAGTGTGACTTTCTAGAATGGTCGCTTTGTTTTGTAAGCACTGTACTATTTCTTAGCCTACATTGTTCCTGTTGAAAATAATCTCTCCATCCAACTTACTCCTTTTAAGATGATCTGTCTTTCCCCGACTCCTGCTCCTTTTAGGAATTCTTCACCATCTTTTGCTTTCTGCAATATTATTACCATGTGTCTATGTGTGGATTTTTTTTTTCTTGATCCTGTTTAAAATAATTGGGCTCTTTGATTCTTTAGCTAGGTAGCTTTCATGAGTTCTGAAAACTCTTCGCCATTATCTTTCAAATATTGTTTCCTTACCATTTTTTCTCTCTCCTATTCTTATATTCTCTATAAATGCATATTAGAATGTTTGTCCATCTTATATTCCTACTGTATTTTTCATATGTATAAATCTGTGTTCTCAATTGTGGATAATTTTCATTGACTGCCCTTCCAGTTTACTAATTGTGTTTTTAGTTTTCTTTAATAGTTGTAAAACTAGTCTATGTTATTTTAATTTTAGTTAATATATTTTTCCCTTCTAGATGACTTATTTGGCATAATTTTAAAATTCACTATCTCATTTTTTTTTAGTTTCCTTCCCCTTGTGGATATATTCATTTATAATCCTTATTATAATAATTCTTATTATATAAACTTTATAAACTTTACATGTGTTTATATGTTGTATTAATTAGGGTTCTCTTTGAGAAAGAGAACCGTGTGTGTGTGTGTGTGTGTGTGTGTGTGTTTATGGAGAGAGAGGGAGAGAGAGGTGGAGGAGAGAGAGAGAGAGAAATTCATTATGTGAAATTGGTTCTTGGCTCATGAGATTGTAGAAGCTGAGAAATCCCACAGTCTGTCCTCTGAAAGGTGGAGATCAAAGAAAGCCAGTGGTGTAGTTCAGCCAGAGTCTAAAGGAATCACAACCAGGGGAGCCAGTGGTGTAAATTCTTGTCTGAGGGCCAGAGAAAATGAAATTCTGAGATACAGTTTTCCAGCTCAAATAGTCAGACAGGAAGCAAAAGGGGAGGATTTTTCTTATTTCCACCTTTTGCTCTATTCAGACCTTCAAAGGATTGGCTGATGTCCATCCACATTAGGGCAATCTACTTTACTGAGTCTACTCATTCAAACACTAATCTCATCTGGATGCAGCCTCATAGATGCGCCCAGAAACTATGTTTAATCTGGGCACCCCGTGGCCAGTTGACACAAAAAATGAGCCATCACATCTGTGTTCTATGTTTATGTTAAATCCATTCTTTCATATTCTGTGTCTAATAATTTAATACCAAAAATCTTTGTGTCTGTTTCTTGCCTCTATAGTTGAGCTCTCATTGAATTGTCTTCTTACATGTGTTGATTGCTTTGATTGTATGCATACCATTGTACATGAAAAAATATTTGAAGATTTAGGCTTCAAATTAGAAGTCTAAAGAAAAAGATAACTTTGTTAGTTGGCTGTGTTCACTGCTAGTCTAAGGCCACCTTAAACTAAACTTAAGGCTTTAAATTTCTCAGAAGATTAAGATGAGTTACATTTGGCTGTCAGTTCCTCATGAAAGTTAGTCACTAGGATGGATATCTTTAAAGACTTCCCATATTCTATAAGCTATGGGCTTTATTTTATTTTCCAAACATTTTATGCAGATTAGCCACTCACAGCAATTTAGGTCAAAGAAAGCAGACTTCTTACTTATTTACTTGTGTACATTTTTCAATTTGACTTCAACTTGACCTGGTCATTCTTTGCAATATTGTCAACTCATGATGATTTTAAAAAACTATTTTGGTGATGCTATATCTAGGGATCACTATTTTGAGGTTGGTTCTGATAATTCAGAACATCTATATCAGAAACAAAAAGTTTTACATGGATTTTATTATTCTAGTGTGTGTGTATACATATAATTTAATTTGCATATAAATATATATATTTTATATATTTACTTCTTTTTCAAATATACTTAGTTTTGATAGTCTCTTTTATTTCAAGTAACTCCCACTCAGAATATCTATTTTCTTGTCAGCTTATGATTTTTGCTGATCTTTTCTTTAAAATGAATCTTGGAAATTATTTGAAGGTTTGACTTAAAGTTCTTTTTTTTTTTTTTTTTTTTTCCCTGATACTGTGTTGTTTCTTTCAGGTAAGTGGGGAAAGGACCTGACTAGGACTCCTTTAAGGTAAATCTTTAACTTGTTGATTGAACACTTCATAATAGAATGAATTCTGAGGTCACAGGTGTTTGAAAGCAGAATATGGTTAGGAAATCAAAATCACAAGAGAGTTTCTTTGTTTTTTCCTTTTGTAAAAAATGTCCCAAACATCTCCTTCTACATTTTATACATTTTAGGACTTTTCAAGATGTACCCAATTGTAGATGAAACCTTCCTAGAGTCTCAACTTTTTGAAGATCTTTCTGATCCACCCCCCTGTCCAGGGTTTACTTTATCTGTGTTGCATAGCTAATGAAACAAAATTTTCAGGCCACCTTAGACCAAGGGTCAGCAGATGCTTCTAGAGCAATGTAGTGCTTTCTTATGTCTCTTGAATTGAATTTTTCTTATAGATCTGGGGATTCTTATCATTTCCTAATTTCTCTAGCAGCATGAATTTTTTAAGAATGAATTTTTGAATTCTATCCAGCACATTTTGTGTTCCATATTGGAAAGCTGCATTACAATGTGTAGTCTGTGAATCTGCTTAAAATAAAAACACGATTGCCTCTTCAGAGATCTTTTGAGATGAGATGATTAAATTAGAGCATGCAAATTAATTTTTTTATTTCAGCATATTATGGGGGTACAAACATTTAGATTACATATATTGCCCTTGCCTCACCTTAGTCAGAGCTTCAAGCATGTCTATCCCCCAGACGGTGCACACTGCACCAATTAGATGTGCATATATCCGTCTACTCCCACCACCCACCTGCTCGACACCGGATGTATGTTACTACATATGTGCACTTAAGTGTTGGTAGTTAAGTCAGTTAATACCAATTTGATGGTTAGTACATGTGGTGCTTGTTTTCCCATTCTTGTTATACTTCGCTTAGTAAATGGGCTCCATCCAGCTTTATCCAGGATAACACAAGAGGTGTTAGCTCACCATTGTTTTTTGTGGCTGAGTAGAACTCTATGGTATACATATACCACATTTTGTTAATCCACTCATGTATTGATGGGCACTTGGGTTTGTCCACATCTTTGCAATTGTGAATTGGCCTGCTATAAACATTCTAGGGCAGATGTCTTTTTTATAGAATGTCTTTGTTTCTTTGGGTAGATGCCCAGTGATGGGATTGCTAGGTCAAATGGTAGCATGGAGCTATAAGAATTTGAGAAGAAAATGTTGTAAAAACTCTTATAGGAATTGGCCTAGGGAAAGAATTTATGAAGAAGACACCAAGGACAATCACAGCAACAACAAAAGTAAATAAATGGGACCTAATAGAATTAAAAAGCTTCTGCACAGCCAAGGAAACTATCACGAGAGCAAACAGACAACCTTCAAAATGGGAGAAAATATTCACATGCTACATATCTGGAAAAGGGCTAATAACTAAAATCTATATAGAACTCAGGAAAATCAGCAAGAAAACATCAAACAACCCTATCAAAAAGTGGGCAAAGGACATGAACAGAACTTTTCAAAAGAAAATGGACTAATGTCCAACAAACACATGAAAAAATGCTCAACATCTCTAATCATCAGGGAAATGCAGATCAAAACCACAATGAGATACCAGTTATCTCCAGTGAGAATGGCCTTTATCAAAAAGTCCCAAAACAATAAATGACGTGGATGTGGAGAGATAGGAACACTCATACACTGCTGTTGGGACTGCAAACTAGTGCAACCTCTATAGAAAGTAATGTGGAGATACCTCAGAGCCTAAACTTTGCTAAGATTTTAAATTAGAAAAACCTTAGACCCTTATTGGTCTACATTTCTTCTTTTTTTTTTTTTAATTTGTCAATTTAGAAAACAATTTAATTTTTAAGAAAACATAACACTTGTTAAGTATGTGACATAATACATATGTTAATTAGTTCAATTTAGCCATTCCACAATGCATACATATTTCCAGACATTATGTTGTACACCATAAACATGTACAGTTTTTATTTTTCAATTTTAAAAAGACATTGTAAATAGTGTAAAGGAAAGCAGTTATAATAAAAGACCTGAATTCTAGCATACTATAATTTACTCAGTATATAACGGTGAGCAAGTGACTTAACCTCTCTAAGTCCTTTGCTATAAAATGGGGATGATAATACCGTCTTGCTTATCTGACAATGTGGTATCTGGTACCATATAAAATAACAGATGCGCAGACACCAGTGGAAAGCAATGTGAACTTAAAAGCAAGGTGACCCAGAGACTCCCTCTTGAAATCCCCGTAGTAGCACATCAATTTGCTTTGAACCCACATTTGGGGAGCCATTGCTCTGCACAAGGCACAATGTTGGGCACCAGAGAGAGACCTGTCTCCTCCATCAGCCCACTGTTCAGGGAATGCCCAGCTTTGTGATGGACCCTAATACACAGGCGTATATGATACAAAGTATAAAGAGCAAAGGGCCTTGCCAGAGAGAGAGAGAAAGTACTGCAGGAGTCCAGAAAGAGTAAGAATCCCCTTCTAGCTCAGCACCTTCCCAAACAACACCTATCACACTCTAGCCCTGTGGGAAGTTAATAGCTGTTACCCTCAAACACATGTGAAATAAATTTGGGGAATACTGGCTGCAAACAATATTTAATAGATTTCTTTTCAAGAGGACTTCTCAGAACTTTTAATATTCAAGCATGCATTATAGATCTCCCAGGAGAGAATAAGGTATTGCTTGTTTTTTTGAAATGGTTTACATATGAAACCCATCTTTATTGATGTTTGAGTGACACATCACTCGGAATTCAGTGCTACAGAAAACAATTTTCCAGAAGCTTTTTGTGCAACCTGTTACTTTTCACTGGATATGAAAGTGGGGATGAAAGGCGCTGTGCTGGGGAAGGAGGATTGTGAAAGATATGAGACAATACCTGGAGCTGGAAGGAAAGGGACGACTTTGCTCAGAGTGCAGTGTGGAGGGAAGGCAGACAGAACCACGCATCAGGGATGTATGGGAAGAAATCTCAATGTAGCTGGAGTGCAAAGTGAAAGGGTCAGCCAAAGGAAATTCATTTACAAGGTCAAGGCAGAAGGAGCCCAGAGCATGACGAGACTGCTGTGGTGAGCAAAAATATTCCAGATGGTTTTGTAACTCTACCATGAGCAGTCAAGGGTGTAATCAAGACCTTGTCGAGGAATGCCTTTGTAAAACATCTCTCCTTCCTTCTGGAGCCCACAGCTCTACTTGTAAAACCATCTTTCCCCTCCCTTAGCATTGTAAAGAGCCACTTATCTTCTCATTGTTATTTCTGACCTTTTTTTTTTTAATTTAGATATTATATTTCCAATTTTGTTATTTTAGAACATTTTACTTAATGAAACATTAAAATTTGTATTAACAGAATGACTATATACAATATATAGAATTTTACCATTTGGGGGGTTATAAATATATTCAATATATCAAAGAATACATTTCCTTAAACAGGAAGAAAGTACAAAATACAGCGAATATGCCTAATGAATTTGCAATGTCTGTCGTGGTTCTTTTGTTGCATAGGAATAACAGAGTAAAAATAATTCAAGTTCTTCCATTGTGTTTGGACTTCCCAGTGAGTAATACTATCTCATCCATTTTGTCTTTGGACTCCAGTGTATCTTTTATGTTAATTTATCATGTTTAATAGGTGAGAGGTTTGTGTTTTGCCTTAGAAAAGAACTGATAAAATTTGCATTGTACAATACCCAGGAGATGATGATGGAATTTTCTTTCTTTGTTCATTTTTATATTAGAGTGTTCTGAAATGTATTATCGATGGAACTCCACACAGAAAGACTGCCTAAGACATCATAATGTTCTTCATTGCATAGTAATTTGTGACATACTGAAAGTTTGTGGTTGTTGAATGCTTTTAATTATTAAAAAATATCTACATAAATGGATTTTAGCATATTGGTATTACATTTACATTTAAAACAAGAAAATAAGAATATATATTAATACTTATACATTTCTCAAATTCCTTCAATTAAAGCTTGGTATCTTGAAATGCTACTGGAAAGCTTATAAAAGATGTGTGCCAATATTCATTGGCAAAATACCTGTTAGACTGCAAATTGTTCCTTTTTCTTATGATATGTATAACATTTCCCTATTAGAGATGGTTTTCATATCTTTAAGTAAAAATGCTTTTTTAAATACCTTTTTAGATGATTAATAGAATTGTTTTACATTTTCTTTCAAATTGCATATATTTATATTTTAAATCTTGTTGGACACTAGTCTAAAAATTCTTAATTCTGTTTTATTTTTAAATGTAATGAAGTAAAAAATAGCTTTCATCTGACCCAGAGTTGTCACAATCTTTGCTATTGTCATTTTAATTCACCTTAGAACTATTTGTTACTTTCTTTTCACTTTAAGAATAAATTAAATTAACTTTAATGTAGCATTTAAAAAAATAAAAGTACCAAAATGTATTCCAATTGCTCTCTTACTTCAAAACTCAAGTTGTACTCTTAATCATAATTAAATGCATTTTAAGAAAAAATATTTTAGTATCTAATTTATGGGAAATATCAACTATAAACATTGTTGTAATATTCAAATATGAAACATGCATAGTTTCATTTTATTCAACAGAAAGCCTTTTGAAATTATTTAACTTGAGGTCTCTACAAAATTATGTTAGAGAGAAACCCTGATCTTCTAGTTGTATAACCTAATGTCCTTTAGAAAAGAAAAAGTTAAATTAGATTTAAACAAGATATTTTTCCAGAATATTCTTAAGTTAAAAAAAAAAGAGAGTTAACACTTAATGTTATCAGAGTAGAAGAGAAAAATGTATACTTTACTAATTACATATGATTTGAATCTTTATAATGGGTTAATTTCTCCAATTTATGGTTACAAATATTCACTGGGAATTCAAATATATTGATATGTGTATGAGTAGCATTATATTTATAGATAAATAGACAAGACATTTTTGAACTTAAAAATGCAATCTTATCTGAATTTTAAAAGATTTGGATTCGAATGATTCATTATTTGGAAATTGACCTAACCATTGTGATATTTGGTGAGATCTTATATGTTAAAAATCTTTTATTGGAATTTTTTGTTTAAAAATTGTCCTTCTTTTAAATTTCAGGTAATACATTGAGACTTCATGTCTACCTTCAAAAAGAATGTTTGCAAACATAAATATTAAAAATATGCCTGTAAATAAATTTGTATTATAACACAATGGCTATACAGTTTTATATCTTGGTGATTATAAATAAAAAACCTAGGCTGTCTTGGATTCTTTAGTTGGAATTCAACCCAAGGGCAGAGGGTAAATTAAAAACCTCTTTTTCTTCCTTCTTCAGCAGGGCCTCTGTAAAATTCCAAGTTGTGAAGATGCAAAATATTGATATATCTTTTCTTCTCTCCTTTAATCTCATGATATATTTATTGTGAGTGGTGTAGACCAAAGAAATGTAACAGGATTGGGGTAGGAGTGCTTATCTCTCCTCTTTTGAACTGCAGTATCTAATAGACATGTATCCAAAAGTTCTCTTCAAGTGTCAGAGAGCTCCCATTCAGGGAGAGAAGGTCTGTGGGGCTCTGAGACCAGTTCAAGAGCAACATGGAAAAGGCTTGAGAAGTGGCCTTCTTTTCTTCCTCCTCTCTGGGAATGTAGCGGAAGCGTCTAGACCTGACAGATCACGCCATTTTGTAGAACCCTTGCCTTTTGAGCTATTAAGAAACTGATAAAAGGCAAAGGTTAATAAAGTCTCCTTGCTCACTTCATACCACTGACGATTACTTTTCTCTCTCTGACTTGTAAAATTGGCTAATGGTTTGTCTCAAATATTTCTTAAACCTGTCTCATCTTCTATAACTACTGCCCTAATGTGAATCATTATAAATTTTTCATAGATTATTACAACTGCCTCCCTCACTGCCTGCAATTTTAAAGCCTTCATTTCTTCCCTCCATAGGAATATCTAAAATACATGCCATATGAAACCTACTCTTCCCATGTATAGAACAAAGTTCAACTCTTTGCTATGAAGCATCCTGCATGGCACACATGAGCTACTCAAATGTTTGTTGAAGGAATAAACAGATGATAAATGAACAAGAAGTGAACAAATGAGCCATTTAACTTGAAGTGTCTACAAAATTATGTTAGAGAGGTAATCTGATCTTCTAGTTGTATAACCTAGTGTCCTTTAGAAAGGACAGATTTCCACCTGCTTCTCCTTCTTCATTTCTAATCTTTTTGTTATGTAGTTTTGCCTTCCACGTTGACCCCCTGCTTAGAATCACTCACTCTTTCTTTGTTTTGCTAACACCTAGTAAAATTTCAAGACTCAGCTCAGGAATCACCTCTTCAGTGACGTTTTCATGACCACCTGTCTTGCCTTCCTCTCCACCTCCCATTTCAAATGCTGGAAACCTCCCCCCACAGTGTTCCGTATTAACCTATGTACATGTCTAGCTTTGAACATAGCATCACTGCATTTTAGTCATTTATTTTCATGTCTGTCTCTATACCTAGATTAATTTCCTTGAGGACAGAGACTATATCATATGTAAATATTTTGTTTCCTGACATGAAATCCACTCTTTTCTCTTATTTATAGTTATTATCTAATACATGCTTAAAGAATGAATGCAGAATTGGATAACTTCACTACTATTGAAATAATGACTATATTTTCCCAATCTTTGTGTTTGAGGGAGGGGGAAGTTATTAATGAACATAACTTCTGCCTTTTTTAATTTGTCAGTTACATTTGTAAACATATTTTGCTGAAAAATATAAATATATTCAGCTGAAAATTTTCATATAGGGGACATATTAACACTTCTTTATTCCTATTCAGAAAATTACAAAAGATGTTGAACAATTTACAAATATAGTCTAAGAAAAAATCCTGGCATGATCTGGTTATGCTTTATTCAAAAGTTTGCAGTTTTTTAAATTTCTACATTTGACTGGAATTATGATTTTATACTGAATGTCACACATATATTCTGTCAACAAAGTTTCTTTAGATTGTGCAACAGAATTAGATGCATTAACAGTCTTGGCGTGCTGTTTTAAGTGACTTCTTGAGTCATTTATGACATATTAAGATACTGTATGCACTTGGGATATAGTAATAAATAAGACAACATCCATACCCTTTTGTACATATTTTATAGAGTAAGACAGGAATAATGCTTGCAAACAAATAAAAAATACCAAAAAATAATGATTATTCAGACAGTGATATATTTCCAGAAAATTCAGTAGAGTCTAGAGCATGACAGGTTTGGGGAGTTACTTTAGATAGAATGGTTAGGGAAGACCCTTCCAGGCAGGGGGACTTTGTGTGGGGACATGAA
Source organism: Eulemur rufifrons (assembly GCF_041146395.1). Lineage (NCBI taxonomy): Eukaryota > Metazoa > Chordata > Mammalia > Primates > Lemuridae > Eulemur > Eulemur rufifrons. Next base: position 37,559,317 of record NC_090989.1, read on the forward strand.
GGATAAGAAAATGATAGCCATAAGAACTTATTGAAGAATAGGTTTCCAGGCACAGAAAGGGCAAGCACAGAACCCATAGGTAGGAGTAGACTTTGTCATATGTGGAACAGAAAACTAAGTGTGACTGCAGTGCGTGAACTAAAAAAGGAGTGGTAAGAGATGTGTAGGAGAAGAAGATGCATTAAAAGAAGTAGTTTGCATTATTATTGCAGGAGAAGCCACTCTAAGATTTTCATCGGGGGATAAGAAAACAATCTACATGACTTGCTTTTGGCTTCAATATGAGATATGGAAACTATAAAGGAATAAAAAATGACTCCTTGTTTCTTTTCTTGAGAAACTAGGTGAGTGGGTGGTAATGTCATTTACTAAGATGGAAAATACTCCAGAAAAAAAAAAACTATGCAGAGGGTAGCGTTCAAGAATTGAGGTAGAATCATCTTGAGTTTAAGAAGCCTATTATTAAAAATGCAAGTGAATATATTCTCTAAAAGCTGTGTCAACAGATCAATTATGACAACCTTAGGATAGCATAATATATATTAAATTATTAATATGTACTGTGACTTAATGTGTTACCTTTCTCAAGTAATAAATTTGCATTTTAATGAGTTTTTCCTAAACACTTTGACCCAGATAAATTGCTCACCATACCAGCCATATGACAGACTGTGAGAGTTGAGTGCCGTGATAGGCAATCACCATTCTGAAATACGCGGACACCCCTCTGCTCCACCCAAATATAGGTCTCATTGTCGCCTAGGGCAGTAGTCCACTTCACGTGCTTTGCCAAGATGAATTCTTCTACACTCACATTTCTAGAAGGCAGCCTTAGGGAATAGGAAGGCCCCACACATGCTCATCAACAGCTTTTCCTGCTAAAAGTTTTAAAAGATTTGGGAACTTAGTTAATAGTTAATTTGGGGCCATTTGCTTTCACTCACTGAATGAATAGGCTTTTATCTAATAATTAAGTAGCAAAGGTATCATTAACGTATTTTTTTTTTTTTTTTTTTTTTTTGAGACAGAGTCTCACTCTGTTGCCCAGGCTAGAGTGAGTGCCGTGGCGTTAGCCTAGCTCACAGCAACCTCAAACTCCTGAGCTCAAGCGATCCTCCTGTCTCAGCCTCCCGAGTAGCTGGGACTACAGGCATGCGCCACCATGCCCGGCTAATTTTTTCTATATTTATTTTTAGCTGTCCATATAATTTCTTTCTATTTTTAGTAGAGGTGGGGTCTCGCTCTTGCTCAGGCTGGTCTCGAACTCCTGAGCTCAAACGATCCGCCCACCTCGGCCTCCCAGAGTGCTAGGATTACAGGCGTGAGCCACCGCGCCCGGCCACATTAACGTATTTTTAAGATGGTTTAAAATACAAACGGGTAAAATGTTCAGGATACACACATTTTTTATTGTAATATAAACAAAAGAAAATATTTACTCTCCAAATAGTTTACCTGTTATACTGTCAGTATAGTTTTTCAGGGGCAGTAATGACATAGAACATATTAATCTCCTGAATTGAAAATGGAATTTGGGACCCAGTGCTTAAAGAGAAAACCTCATGGTCTGGGAAGAGCAGAATTAAACTCTGAGGGCAGAAAGGGAAGGAGGATTTGAAAGAAAATGCCAAGGCTTTTCCTGCTTTCACTTCCCCAATGTCCTAATTCACATTAGTGGGGAGATGGACACGTCCAAGGGGCATGGTGTAATTTAGCCTTGTTTGAGTCATTTCTGGATAATGAAGTATTACTTATACATCATTATATTCCACATAAAGCAAATATTCTCTTTTTTTAACTTTTTTTATATTTATGATTATATAACTATTATAACTAAAAATGGCTATATTACTTTGCCCCAAATACCTTCAGTTAGGGTCTAACACTGGGATGATTAAAATAGCTTATTAAAGGATGAATCTGAGAACAGATGTCGACAGCTATAGGACATCTTGCAACTGTATTAAGTTAAAAATGAAAAAGAATTAAATGTGACCATCTTAATAATTTAGTAACATAGGCTTTATTTATTTACAGCTGTTATCAGTTAGCTAGTACTCTGTAACAATCCACACTAAAACTTAATGACTTAAAACAAGAACTTTTTTATTCCTCACGAGTCCACCGGTCATCTAGGCCAGAAGTCCCTAACCTTTTTGACATCAGGAACCAGTTTCCTGGAAGACAGTGTTTCCACGGAGGGTGAGGGTGCAGGGGTTGCCACCTGGCTCCTCCTCAGATCATCAGGCATTGGTTTCTCATGGGGATCGAGCAACCTGGATTCCTGGCAAGTGCAGTTTGCTGTGGTCTTCCTGCTCCTACAGGGGTCTGATGCCCCCGCTGATCTGACAGGGGATGGGGCTAGGGCAGTGATGGAGCAATGGGGCGCGGCCTTGGGTGCAGGTGGGGCTTTGTTCACCCATCGCTCACCTCCGGCCTGTCAGATGTAGCCTGGGAATTGGGGACCACAGATCTATTGATCTGGGACAATCACTGGTTGATTTCACATTGGCCGTCTCAACCATCCAGCTGGCTGCCAGGATGACTGAGTTCTGGCTTTCTAGAAGTCTGTCCTTGGGGTTTACACATAGCTTGTTAGGGATGAATCTGCAAACAGCTGCTTCAAAGTTACAAGATGCTTTTTAACAGATTTATATTACTTTCCTTCGTTTTAAAAGTGCAGTGAATAGGTATGTGTAGAAATTTTTAGTAATATGCTTTAAGACAGTCAAGCGACTTTTAAAAAGTCAACCTTATTATCATTTTACACACATAATCCAGAAAAACTGTTTGATGGAAAACCCAGGATCTTATGATCTTTATGTTTGGGCTTTTAAGAAGCCAATTGCTTTCATATTTGCTTCAGTTACATTGAAATGAACTAAACCTACATATCGTCCTTGGTAGGATACACTAAAGTGTTTGTTTAATTAAATTGAGAAACCAGCTTGTCAAAATATTAATTGGCCTATGTGTTTTATAGGTGAACCAACAGTTTTATAAAGCTCATATAATCAAATTAAATTTTGATAAATTTTCAGAAAAATAATGTATAAATTAGAAGATATTATTTCCAAATTATATAATTTGGTATAATCTTTGTGAGTTTAAATCACAAGATACCTTTCCAGAGATAAATAATTCATTTCTGAAAAAATGTAAGTAGTTGAAGATAAATCCACATCATACCTAAAGAAGGTAATCACTAAATGATATGTCAGCAAAGTTATATTATTATTTTTTTTCCAATGAGCTTTTCCATTATTTTATTTTTAAGAAGTAAAATATAATTTCAATATCTTTTTTTGTTTGTTTGTTTGTTTGTTTTTAAGCTCATTATGGCGGTACAAAAGTTCAGGCTATGTATATTGCCCATGCTTCCCCATTCCCCCCAGTCTGAGCTTCAATTGTGTCCATTCCCTAGACAGTGCACATCACACTCATCATGTAGGTGTGCATCCCCTCCCCCCCCCCGGGTCAGAACTTCAAGCGTGCCCATTCCCCAGGCAGTGCGCATTGCACTCATCAAGTAAGTATACACCCATCCCTTCCACCCAGCCCTGACCTCTGTCCGATACCCAGTTGGTGTTATTCCCAAATGTGCACTCAGGGAAACCAGTTTGCTGGTGAGTACATGTGGTGCTTATTTTTCCATTCTTGGGATACTTCACTTAATAGACTGGGTTCCAACTATCTCCAGGAGAACCAAAGAGATGCCATATCACCATTATTTCTAGTAGCTGAGTAATATTCCATGGTATACATATACCACATTTTGCTAATCCATTCATGAATTGATGGGCATATGGGTTGTTTCCACATCTTTGAGATTGTGAATTGTGCTGCTATAAACATTCGGGTGCAGGTGTCTTTTTTATAGAATGACTTTTGTTCTTCTGGGTAGATGCCCAATAATGGGATTGCTGGATCGAATGGTAGGTCTACTTGAATCTGTTTAAGGTATCTCCATAATGCTTTCCACAGGGGTTGCACTAGTTTGCAGTCCCACCAGCAGTGTATTAGTGTTCCTGTCTCTCCACACCCACACCAACATGTGTTGTTTTGGGTTTTTTTGATAAAGGCCATTCTCACTGGGGTTAAGTGATATCTCATTGTGGTTTTGATTTGCATTTCCCTGATGATTAGAGATGTTGAACACTTTTTCATATGTTTGTTAGCCATTTTTATATCTTCTTTTGAAAAATTTCTATTCATGTCCTTTGCCCACTTTTTGATAGGGTTGCTTGATTTTTTCTTGCTGATTTTCCTGAGTTCTAAATAGATTCTTGTTATCAGTCCTTTATCTGATGTGTAGTATGCGAAAATTTTTTCTCATTCTGTAGGTTGTCTGTTTACTCTCGTGACTGTTTCTTTGGCAGTGCAGAAGCTTTTTAATTTGATCAGGTCCCATTTATTTATTTTTGTTGTTGCTGTGCTTGCCTTAGGGGTCTTCTTCATAAACTCTTTGCCTAGGCCAATGTCTGTAAGTGTCTTTCCTATGTTTTCTTCTAGAATTCTAATAGTTTCCGACCTGAAGTTTAAGTCTGTTAACCAGAGTGATTTGATTTTTGTGAGAGGTGAGAGCTGTTGGTCCTGTTTTAGTCTTCTACATGTGGATATCCAGTTTTCCCAGCACCATTTATTAAATAAGGAATCTTTTCCCCAGAGTATGTTTTTGTCTGCTTTGTCAAAGATTAGATGGCTATATGAGGATGGTTTTATATTTGGATTTTCTATTCTGTTCCACTGGTCTGTGTCCCTGCACTTGTGCCAAAACTGGGCAGTTTTACGAACCACAGCCTTGTAGTATAGTTTGAAGTCTGGCAAATTAATACCTTCCATTTTGGTTTTTTTGCTTAAGATTGCTTTTGCTAAACGGGATCTTCTCTGGTTCCATACAAAATAGGCATAGACGGGGCCTATCTAAAAATGATACAAGCCACATATGACAAACCCACAGCCAACATCATGCTGAATGGGGAAAAACTGAAAGCATTCCCACTTAGAACTGGAACCAGACAAGGCTGCCCACTGTCCCCATTACTTTTCAACATAGTATTGGAAGTCCTTGAAAGAGCTATCAGGCAAGAGAGCAGAATCAAGGGAGTCCAAATAGGGACAGAAGAGATCAAACTCTCACTCTTTGTTGATGATATGATGTTATATCTAGAAAACCCCAAGGTTTCAACCAAGAGACTCCTGGAATTGATCAATGAATTCAGTAAAGTCTCAGGATACAAAATCAATGCACACAAATCAGAGGCATTCATATATGCCAATAACAGTCAAACGGGGAACCAAATTAAGGACTCAATACCCTTCAAAATAGCAACAAAGAAAATAAAATACCTAGGAATATATTTAACTAAGGAGGTAAAGGACCTCTATAGGGAGAACTATGAAACACTGAGGAAGGAAATCGCAGGACATGTAAATAGGTGGAAAACCATACCATGCTCATGGATCGGTAGAATCAACATTGTTAAAATGTCTATACTGCCCAAAGTTATCTACAGATTCAATGCAATCCCTCTTAAATTACCAACATCATTTTTCACAGATATTACTATTTTTACTAATTACTTTACTACTTTACTAATTACAGAAAATTTAAAAATATATGGAAATTGGAAAAACATTCAAAATTTTATTACATAGAAATGAACCATAGTAACAATGGGATTATACCATCTACTCATGTATAGAGACAGAGTTGAAATTACTTTCTTCCATTAATATAAGTAATAAGCATAATTTTCTTGTATATTTTTGAAACACGATTTTTAATGTGAAATTTCTAGCATATGAAAGGTACAAAAAATGAGTTAAATAAACATTTTCCCCACATATGCAAAATAATTTAATATTTTTTGAACTTTTGTTCTTTTTTAATATTTCTTTTGCTTTTAAAAGCAAGGCTGTGATAAAGCTAAATATCTGTGCACATCGCTGAATCTTGCTTCCTTCCTGACACTGGATACATCTTGATAAATTTCTAGAAGTAGACTACTAATCTGTTTCTTTTCCGTGCACCCCTGCAATTCAACCCAAAGTGCTCTCTGTCTCTCTCTCTCTTTTCCCCTGCCCCTTCTAAATCTCTAACAATATTTGAATCTCTGCTGATTTAAGAAACCACATAACAATGGATTAATTTTCTTTGCATTGTATTGATTACCAGTAAGAGCAATTGTTTAAAAAAAAATTTGCCAATTACATTTCTTTTGTGGTAAATTGTATGTTTATACATGTTACCATTTTTCTGTTGAATTTTCAAGCTTTGATTATGAGAACTTTCTATATAATAAAAATCAATCTTTTGTCTAAAATTAACTTTATCATTTGATATTTTTATTTGTAGATTTATGCTTAAATTGTTCTCTTTGTCCAGAGTTTAGAGAAGTCATAATACTTTATTAATTTCCTTTATGACAGAGATAGTTTTTAAAATGTGATATTGTATGAATTTTTATTAATATGCATAGTAAAAACAAGGGCATGGCAGAAACCATAGAGTTGAAATATTAAATAAAAGATGAAATGATAATAAGAGAAGCTTCAAAATATGATGCTAGTGGGTCACTGCACATAGGAATTCGTTGTGATGGGAACTGTCTACCCTGGCACCTTTATTTTTTTAGTTGATTAGCTGTCGCATGTGGTAACTTGGTAGATAGAACATTATCACAAAATTTTCAGAATCAGACTCCAGGCCAAAGCATGTCATAGCTATTTCCTCTCCCTCGAGATGACTCGAAACCAATAGGTACTCTTTAACTCTTCTCATCTTTCTAAATTTTCTAATCTTTCTATATTTTTCACATGCCATAGAGTACCTTAAATTAGTAAATATCTCATTTTCTTTTATATTTCCATAGAGATGACCTAAGCACAGAGTTCTTTATAAAGACCTATGCTTGACTAAGTTCTGCCAGAATGCAGAATTAGGAACTAAATAGATTTGGGGGTTCCCATTTATATCCAGGTCAAATGCATTAGAAACAAAAAATAAATTAATATTTATACAGTAAAAATCCCTTTTATGTCATCTTCTAAGTAGCAGATTCTTTTGTGACACAAGTGAGTTTATGTTTCACATTCTTTGTAAGAATTTCAAAAGGGAGAATTTTTATTTATTTGAAGAAATTTTGGCTTCTTTGTTTAATAATAAGGCAACTTTTCACTTTTGTAATTAATAATGTATCATGATTTGCTAACTTTTTAAAATGTATTACAGAACAAAATAAAAATGAGAATATATGGAAGATAATGTAAACCTAAATTGTTTATTTCTTCATATATTAGCAAAAATACATTATTTAAGTAACAGGACAAAGGAGATTATAAATATTTGAAAAAATAAGACTAATAATAACCTTAAAGTCAAATAATAAATGACTTTTAAAGCTCCTTTATTTTCTCCTATAACATTGGTGAAGAAATGTAGACTCTCCTCTATGTAGAATAAAACAGAAATCCTTCATTTTATTATATTCGCATTTCTAAAAAATTGACATTGATGCATTTTATTCAAAGTAGAATGGATTAGGAATTGCACTTATTTACATGTTTACAGACATATTTTCACATGGAAATCACGGAATACATAGGGCTTTTCAATAAATGATGACTAGTCATTCATATATAATAATTTTAATTTTTTTAGGATTATGGGAGCCCTTTTGGTACCAGGGACCAGTTTCGTGGAAGATGGTTTTTCCACAACTGAGGGAGATGCGGTGGATTGTCTCAGGATGAATCAAGCACATTACATTTATTGTGCACTTTATTTCTATTGTTATTACATTGTTAACCTCCCTGCTAATGATAATCTGTATTTGCAGCCACTGCCCAGTACTAGCATCACTAGATCATTAGGCATTAGATTCTCATAAAAAGTGCGCAACCTAGATCCCTCTGATGCACAGTTTCCAGTAAGTTCTACGCTCCTACGAGAATCTAATGCCACCGCTGATCTGATAGGAGCCAGAGCTCACACAGTGATGCCAGGTACAGGGAGCAGCTGTATATACAGATGTAGCTTTGCTCTCTCACCCGCTGCTCACCTCCTTCTGTGGAGCCTGGTTCCTAATCCACCCTGGATTGGGGACCATAACTGTAAAAAATAAAGCCCAAGAGGCCAATCTCTGGCCTGACCTAAGACTGACGATAAACTAAACTTAAATGTAAAGACAACCAAAATAGAGTTCTTAAAGCTGCTTGGAGAAGGTGATAGAATTTTCTTAGGACACTATAAGGGGTAAGATCCACAAGACAAAAAAGCGGGACAGAATCTATAAATTAGACAGGGTCATTTTTATGGAAAAGGTTTCAATAGTGTGGTATTTTTTCAAAAAAAAAGATAATTCATACTTATACTTTATTAATACCAACATAAGATCCAGGATAACAGATCAAATTTCCTGTGACATTGGGGATGAGGCAACAGAGTGCAACCATAACTCAGCTTTTGGGATTTTGGAAAATCTGAGTTTCAGTTATTGTAAATATCAGACTAATATAACTTTCATTGACATTTCAGTTTTGTTTGGAAAATATGAACAAATATCTGAATATACTTTTTAAAATAGTGATGTGACATACTAATATCAAGTAATAAAGTACTGTTTGAGTTCCATCTTTTTAGAGAAAAATTTGCAAAAAGAAGGTCTTAAAGCTATAGAAACAAAGAACTATGATTGGAATGACAAAATAATTTATTTCCAAAGCCAAGACACTTTTAGAATAAAAAGAGACAATAAATTATTAAAATTATATACATTTAAAAATATTTATATATTGACTAATTGATTTTATCAAATTGAATGAACTACAAAATAGCTCTGTTAAAATCTATTTCTAAAAATAGTTTAATTGGGCTAGGCATGGTAGCTCATGCCTGTAATCCTGGCACTTTGGAAGGTTGAGATTGGAGTATTGCTTGAGACCAGGAGTTTGAGACCAGCCTGAGCAACATAATGAGATTCCCCCCATCTCTACAAAAAATAAAAAATAAAAAAATAAAAACTAGCCAGGCATGGTGGCATGTGGCTATAGTGCTAGCTCATTTGGAAGGCAGAAGCAAGAGTATCACTTGAACCCAGGAGTGCAGTAAGCTATGATAACACCACTGCACTCTAGCTCAGGCAACAAAGTAAGGCCATGTCTCAAAAAAAAAAAAAAAAAAAAAGTTTAATTAAATTTTCAGTCATCTCTCTCTCTAGTACCAATTTACTTATATTTTTCTGAAGAACAAACTATTAAAACAATTTCATTGATATATAATTTAAATATCATAAATTCATCTAAGTGTAGAGTTCGATGAACTTTAGTATATTTATAAAGTTTTACAGCCATCACCACAAACTAATTCTAGAACATTTCCATCACCATAGGCTCTAGTTGATTTGTTTTTATTATTTTACAGTGTTTTTGTATTAACATATCACACATTATGTTTGAATTCTGTTGTTATTGTTCATTTAGATTATTTCCATTCCAAATTGTTTAGCAAAGTGGTTGTTTCAATTTACATTCCACTTACAGTATATGAGAGACTCTGATGGATTGTATGTTTGCCAAAACTTGGTACAGACAAATTTTTAACCTTCGAACACCTTTATATGTATGTGGTGATAGCTCATTGTGGCATGGTTGCATTTCCCTGATAAATCATAAGGCTAAACAAGTTTTCATATGTTTATTTGCCCTTTGATTATCTTCATTAATGAGATTTATTCCCTATTTTTAAATTGTGTTGTCTATCTTTTCTTCATTGATATGTTGAAATTTTCATATATCTGGATAGGATAACTTTATTGAATATATATGTGTATATATATGTATATATATATATGGCCAGATCTTCTTTTATTCTACTGATTTTCATTATATTAAGTATATCTTTTTCTCCTCTCTCTTCTCTCAACTGTTTGAGAGGTATTTGACAGCCAGGACATTAAATTATTTTTAAATACTTTATCACATGTTGCCTAAAATGAGAGCATTCTCCTACATAACCATACTACAATGGTTAGGGTCAGAATAAATGAACATTAAAAAATAATATATTTCTTTATTTAAATTGTATAAAATCCAGTAAGACTATACAGGAGTGTACTCCACGTCATTGCTAATCATAAGCGTGTCCAAAGTTCTGCTCAGCTCTCTGTTCTCAGAGCCTCTACTGTAATTGTCAGACAGCTGCTTCTACAAATCGACAGAGTCTCCAGGACAGTATTTCTCCAAATGTGTTCCTCAGACAAGTAGCAGCAGCAGCAGCAGGAAACTTGCTAGAAATGCAAATTCTCAAGCCCCACCCAACTACTAAATTAGAAATTCTGGGTTTGGAGCCAAAAGTCTGTGTTTTAACAAGTCTTCCAGGTGATTCCAATGTGCACCAAAATCTGATAATTACCTTAAAGGAAAGCTACTCAAATATCAGATACTCCTATTTCCGTTTTGCCTTATTCATTGTTTTGTTAACTCTACAATGATATCAAAGTATATAAAAACATTATAGTTAGATGTATGAAACGTTTTTAAAATATATAAACTAACTTTGACCTAGCAAATGCTCTTATAGAAATGCTTTTAAGGAAAGAACATAAAGTTTTTAAATGGTGTACATAGAATGATATTTACAAGGACATAAATTTGTACATAGAATGGCATTCATTCCAGTATTTATATAGTTAAATGCAGCAAATTATGTGTGTCTATTAATAAATAATTGATTAAATATGTAATATTTCTCAATAATAACAGTGTTATACACCTAATAAAACTGTGACTATGTATTTTTTTCTAATGGTAGAATATCATTGTCTAACTGAACAAAGTAAGAAAATATGTATATTAGAAATTATTTTTTAAGATGTGGATATCTATATGCAGTAAAATTCTGACATATTATACAACATAATAACATTTTCCCCTCTGGGTTATGGGATTATGGATGATTATTACTTCATTTTATTTATTATAGTTACTTTATCCTGTAATTTATGTCTTTATGCAATGTATTATGATCTTATTAGAAAACCATAAAGCTCTTCTAAATTTTGGTAGCTATGGTTAAAAATGTATCACTTTTAACACTAGTTATTTCATTTCACTATAGTGTTGGAAGTATAATTAGTATTATGTGAAAGTTACCACAACAAAGTTTGGCTCAGTATAAGAAATTGCTTTGTAATAACTATAACATATCAAAAATGAAGATGTCTGTCTTGTAATAGTGAGCTTCCTGTCCCTTGAAATTCTTAAAGTCTTTATGAATTTCAGTCAGGGTTACTACAAAATATAGACAGAATCCCATTTTTATGTAGCGAAAATACTAAACTCTAAGTCTCCTATTTCAACAGTGAAAATATACATATATAAAATATTTAATATACTATATATACTGACATAAGATATTGTATATATGCATATAATTACATAGAATAGTGTGTATGTATGTATATATACACAAACAGTGACATAGAATAGTGTGCATATATATACTTTATACATTTAATGTGTATAAAGCATATACTTTATATATTTTATTTATACACACTGTTCTATGTGACAAATTTTCATAGAATGTTCACAATAAGTGAAATCAAAATAGATTTGGTAAGAGATAGTAAAATATTCCACCAAATTTCACTATTTCTGTACTATCTTCTCCCTCTAAAGAAAAATATTCTAAGATATCATCACATTAAATGAACAAATAAAACATAAACTTTGGTGTATTTATTACAAGCACCTGGCATAAAAAAAATAACATTAGAAGTGCTTTGGTTTTGAAAGTGTGAAGATTATAAACTTTATGAATAATAATGTAATGTTCACTTTAAAGCACATACATGAAAATTGGAAATGGAGAAATTTAGTAAACGTACAAGGCCCCTAAATAAGGATGAGACCCAAATTCATTGTGTCCTCTTTTTTCTATATTCTTCCTATATTGTTTTCCATAATCCTGTGGTATTTTAATAAGAGAAAAAAAACCTATTTTATAGACTATAACAAATTCATTTTAAAAATTAATGCAGATTAATGGGAGTCAACTCATTTTATCTGAATTTGTCTGATAAAAAATCCATGGACTTGACATAAATTTACTAATCTTCTCTAATATTGAATACATAAAATAAATGTACAAAAACTTTCCAGAAACTGTTTAGAAATTGGGATAGGGAGTCAGGCAATACTTGTAGAGTGCAATTCAAGATAAGTCTTTAGAAATACAGATAACATTTCAGTAGAACAGAGAAAATAAATAAACAGAAGAAATCGTGTTTTGATAACCTAAGAAAAAGAGAAAGGAAAAAGAGGCATTAACATCTATTTTGAAAAATATTGTAAAATTTGGTTTGACTTTGTGTCTCCACCTTTAGATTGATTAGATTTTATATACATCTAATAGTAAGCCTAGTTTAAATAAATATATATGGAAAACTAAAACAATAAACTCCTTGCAAAAAAGATAGATAATTGTTTCAATGATAAATTACATATATTAATATTTTGTTTGTCTCTCAAGATAAATTATTATAATAGTACTATTAAAAAGCCTAGACCTCAACATCTCTAATCATTAGAGAAATGCAAATCAATACCACAATGAGATATCACCTAACCCCAGTGATATTGGCCTCTATCAAAAAAATCCCAAAACAGCAAATGCTGGTTAAGATGTGGAGAGATGGGAACACTTCTACCCTGCTAGTGGGACTGCAACTTGGTGCAACCTCTGTGGAAAAGAATTTGGAGTTATCTCAAAGAGCTAAAAAATAGAAATACCATTCGATCCAGCAATAGCATTATTAGGCATCTACCCAAAAGAGCAAAAGACATTCTATAATAAAGACATCTGCACCCGAATGTTTATGGCAGCACAATTCACTATTGCAAGGATGTGGAAACAACCCAACTGACCCTCAATTCATGACTGAATTATTAAAATTTGGCATATGTATACAATGGAATATTACTCAATTATAAGAAATGACAGTGATCTAGCACCTCTTATATTTTCCTGGATTGAGCTTGAGCCTATTGTCTGCAGTGAGGTATCACAAGATCAGAGAAATAGCCTCCACATGTACTCACCATCAAATTGGCACTAACTGATCAACACTGTGGTGCTCACATGGTAGTAATATTCTCCAGGGATTGGAGGTTCGGGGGGTGGGTAAACTCACAACTAATGGGCACGGTGAGAATTGTAGAGGGCAAAGGCATGCCATTAATCCTCTCTTGGCTGAGGCAAAGACATAAAATGTAACCTAAATGTAAAAAAAAAAAAAAAAAAAAGCCTAGACCTGAGTTCTCAGCTTGAAATGAGAGGTCTACAGCCTTCCCCCAGATGTGAAATAATGCAAGACAGCCTGACACATTCTACCTTTTATAGGTAGAATGTAAATACTTTTATAGGCTGTGTTAGAATGAACTTTAATTAGCAGACATCATCAATAAAAGTGATTTGTTGTATACTAATGGTGACTGAAAGTTTTAACACACCCGTTTGTTATTTTGAGACCAGATTATTCAGTCACTAAGGAGAGTGTGTGTGTGTGTGTGTGTGTGTGTAAATGAGTGTTTTGAGACACAGATCAGGCTCTTCTGAAACCCAGAATAGGAAAGATTGACTTGGTTCCCTGGCTCAGTCTTCTTTTCCAGATTTCCTTCTAGTTTGGATCCTTGTCTTTGCCTTCTTCCTGGAATCCATTGTGATGCTTTCCAGGTGCACATATCCTTGAGGACACCTTTCACACTTCTGGCTGAAAAAGAAAAGATTCTATCCTTGCCCCCTTCCCACCCCCATACCCCCTTGTGTCTTCAGACATCCTGAATATTCCCTTTAAGCATCAGCAATAGCTCTCACAAAAAACAGAAAACAAATCCACCACTGAGGTTATTTTTTCTTTCAAGGTTCAAGGCCCTCTTTTTTTCTTAGCCCCAGTAAAGAAAGTACAAGAGTAAAATATGTTCAATACAGTTTTTGTCTGTGCTTGGCAGTGGCATTCATTTCTCTTTATAAAACAAGAGAGTAGTAGCAACACCTTCATACATATGTATCTTTTGCTAGATTTGTCAAACAGCAGATCTAAACTGTTATTAGTTCATAAAATAAATTTTGTGAGTCAAAATTTTCACTAAACAATAGAATAGAAAAGTTTTATCAGAGTGAATGTTTGTTAGCAGGTATTATTTTGTAAAAATATTACTTTGTTTATATACATAAAGAAACATTCAGTTACATACTTATGATACATGGACTTGTGATGTAAAATGTATAAAATATATTTCTTACTTTAGTCACAGTCATAGAAGACCAGAAGCTATGACTTAAGGGCATTCTCTAGCACTGAGCTATCCAATATGGTAGCTATTTTACTTAAATGTAAATATATTAAAATTACATACAAATTTAACAGTTTCTTAACCACACTAGCCACATTTTAAATGCTCAAAAATTACATGTGGCTACTCTATTGGACGACATAAATCCAGACTTTCATCACTGAAGAAAGTTCTATTGGACAGTGCTGACCTAGAACAAGCTAATGCTATATTTATAATGTTTTCTATATCTAAAATCTATACATAACAAATAATGCCCAAAATCTAATGAAATTTGTGATGAGTTTGTCTTTTGCTATTGTAAAGTTTTAAGCAATAGTTTTTAGTTGGTTCTGTTAGGTAGTGTTTACCTATTCAAAGAATTTGATTGCTTTATTTAAGTATAGCAACACCCAGAACCTGAGGCAGCACACTATCATGGTTAGTAGCATGGACTCTGAAACCCAGCTGTTTAGATTCAAATCCACCTTTCTGCCTGTGAGAACTTGGACAACTTAACATTTATTTGCCTGAATGTTCGTACGTGTAGAATGGATATGATGCAAAGAATATTATCATCTCTTAGAACTTAAATTTATAAGTGAACTTTATACTACACATTTATATTTATCAAATGCTGAAAACAATAAAACTATATTATGTGGTTGTAAGGTTTTTTGGATTGGCTGGCACCAGAGAAAGAAAGATGAGCAGAGTTGAAAGGGATAAGTAAAGAGGCTTTATTGGGGTGCTCCTGGGTGAGGGTAATGGGTCCCAAGAGAGGGGCCTGGGCGAGATTCTTGGTCCCGGGGAAGAGAAAGAGAGAGACCCAAGAAGTCACATCGCCCAGAAGTCTGAGTGGGTTTATATATGTTTTTAGTGCTGGGGGTAGGGGTTTCTTTGCCAGGAAGATCTATGGTGGGGAGAGCAAGGAATTGTCCCTGGCAGTTTTAGGGCAGGTATTGAGAAATAGGAGGGGCCGGTGGTATGGGTGGACTCCAGGAATCAAGACTCTTATCAGGGTAACCATTTAGCTGTGGTCATCCTTTATCTTAGCTGGACCCTGCCGGCATTGTCCTTGGCAGTTCTCCTGGGCTTCTTCTTTTTCCATTAGGGAGGAGAGGGGTGACTGCCACCAGCCTTACAGTGGTAACAGTTATGATGTTCATTTTTTGTTTGTATAATATGTAAATAAATATATAGCTGTCTTTAGATACCTCTAAAATAAGTATTATTTTGTCAAACATTTTGTGAAAATGTATGGAAGACATGATGCAAAGTTGTAGTCTTTAAAATTTCAATATGATTATTAACATTAAGTTTTTCCTCCAGTTTGAGATTCTGGGTACATAGTTATATGTCACAAGCAAAAGATAACTGCGGAATATCAGTGTTTGAATATCATTTGTTTTTAGCATGTCTTTTATTTGTAATATAATTTTAAATTATTTTCTACCCACAAGGATAAGATGGAATGAAGAGGTTGGAAATTAAAAAAAAAAATAAATGTATATCTAAGATGAAAATTGGCAATCATTTACACTTTAAGAGAGAGAATAGCTTCACAGTGGATTTAAGTGTAAGTTTTACATTAGTAAAGCCTTGTTTCAAATCCTAACTGCCTCAATTACCCACGATGAAATGAAGGCAAGTTACCTAAAGTTTTTAATTCTTACTTGTGCTGTTTAGAAAATAAGTATAATAATATGTATACCTTGTAGAGCTGTTGCGATAGGAAATAAGATAATACATGTAAAATGCTAACAGTAGTGTTTAGCATATGGTGTCTGACAAACGTAAGCCTTTATCATTTTATCTAATCAATTGTAACTTCTTTGTACAAGTAATTTATTATTGACATTGATTTTTTTTTTTTTAAGAACTGAATTATAATTTTGCTTCTGTCTCCGGTTAGCTGTGTGATACTGAAGAAATGATCCAATGTCTCCAGTCCTTGGTTTCTACTGGAAAATAAAGCAAGTAGATAGAGTACCCCCCAATATCGCTTCTGAATTTGTAATCTCAAAATAAAGTCAAAGCCATTGAAAGAAATGATGTGATGTGATGTGATGTTCATGAGGGAAACAACATGTTTAGGCATATTTGAAATTTTGAAAGCATCAAAACACAAGCTATCTATCAGCCAATGCAAACCCAGTGAACAGTTTGGATGGCTTGACAATACAAAGTAGATTTCATTATTTTTCAAGGTTTTTCTCTTAAGTAGCTCTGCTAATTGCTTTTACACTTGTATCATATATGACTCTGGTTGAGATGGATTTGACATTAATTATGTCTTTTAAAAGACAGAGCAATCAAGCACTTATATTCAATAAGAAACTATATGTAGAAAAGATCATGTGTGTTTTATTGGTGTTTCTCGGGTGACCTTTTAAAATTAGCACTCTTCTAAGAGATTTAAAACATAAAAGTTAAAAATGAAAACCAAAACACAATCTTTATTTCTAATAGAGGTTAAATGAGAAAACGACTTGGTGTGAGGGATAGTTTGGCAGTTTGATTATTTATAAACTCTAGAATTTAACTCCTCAGGTTACAAGCAGGTAATGGGTAAGATTTAAACCAGGTAAGATTTAAACCAGGAAGCAATAGGGCAGCACTGCAAATTCAAGCACATGATATCTAGAAACTCTCCCAAGAAGAAGAAAAGAAAGCTGCCCAAGTTATTCTGTTTCAGGTTATTCTTTATAAATTTACAGATAGAACCATTTATTCTACATCCAGAGGCATGGAAGGTAAAAGGGCTGAGAGAATGCCAGACATGCTTGGGAAAACAATTTTTCCTCATGGCAAACAAATCCAAGCACAGTTTTGCAAATGTTTCATTATTCAATAAAATGGAGTGGATAATTTAGTCTTCTTTATTTCATTGTTAAATTGAGTAGAGAGGCTTAGCAAAATATATGAAGACACATTCTTTGTGTGATAAGATTAGCTCCAGAAAGGAATGAAGAATTAGAATTATTTTCCATATTTTCATTCCTCAATACATCCACTATTTTGCTCAGTCAGTAACAATTTTTTAGATTAACTTTCAAAATGTTAAAATATGTGCCTATATCCCATATTTCCAAAATGATATTTTTCTCACTGACTCTGATTAATTTATATATATATATATATATATATATGAATGCCTTCCTTTATTGTTCTCTAAAGACTCAAATCAAGTCCATTATTTTGTCAAAATGGCTCCATTCTTTTGGGGCGAGCTTAACAGAAAGTTTTGTCATTTTGAGTTTGTGTTGCCTTGTTTGCCTCCACAGAGCTACTAGCAGATGATCTGGTGGCAGGATATCTACCAACAAAAACTGGGCTCCCGTTTCAAAATAAATTGATCTTCACAATTCAAACAAAGTTTACAATTATGTAGCCTTAGAATTTATTCTCCATGCTGATTGGCATAACTGAACCCACCAATAAAACCAAACATAGCTTTAAACTTTGTCAATATTTTTATCTCAACATTTTTTGGGGGCCAGAAATAGAATAATTGCAGCCCTGGACGTGTCTAACTAGTGAGGATAAATAGACATAACCCATGTTTTGCCTCATCAAGTCTCCTGTAGAGGGCAAAGACTAAAGTACATGAAAAATTCCTACAATCCAGAAAACAAAATTTAAAAGAAGCTTTTGAAATGACTCCAGCAAGATTTTGAGAACAGATTCTCCCAGTTCAGAACACCAAAAGTATTAAATAAAACATGAAAATAAGACATATTCTTGTTTTAAATGGATGAACTGGAGGGAAAATAAAGAAAGTGATTGGAGGCCAGAATAAAAGTGGGAATCTTGAGTATCATTTGCCCACATAGTACTTGACAGACACTGGTGGCTTCTAATCTGGAGTTAGCAGCACACACACATATTGTGCTCTAATAATGCAAGTTATTCATTTCGCGGTGGGTAAGAGATAAGCCTAAAATCCTGCCCTTATTCTGAACACACACAGAAATGCATCTGCCACCTCCATTCCCCTCCCAAGAAAGATTCCTTGATCCCCTTAGTTAGTAAACCTGGAAAAAAACTACAAAGCAATAAGGTACTTAATTTCCTGTCTTGGTCTTGGCTCTACATGGAGTATAAAATAATATTGACTTTCTTTTTTATCATTAATTATCTGGTGAACTTTTAAAATATTGTGGTAGATCTGGAGTCTATGAAATCTGTCTACAGATTTTTGTCCTGTGGCAGAATAAAAAGAAAATCAGAGATGAACACAATTATTATATATAAAACAGTAGACTGATTTATAAAAAATATTCAGTGCATAAATCGATTTCTTGGAAAATTTGGTTTGATTAATATACTGGCTTTGTTTAATAAAAATACTATTAATTTATTGCCCCAAATTGTACAGTTAATTAGAAAATATCTCAAGGGAATTTGGAAATAATAAATTTATTCATATTGCTTTTGTGGGTTAGAAAGTTTTAGTTAAAATAAAAGTCTGCTTTATGTCATTAGTTTGGGAGATACTAATGTATTGAGCACTGTAACTCCTGAATAATAGAGAAGTTCATTCTGTTTTTGCATTTTGAGATTATGATTTATGCATGTCCTTGTGCTAGATAGCACTAAGCATTGCTCCTTCATTAGTGGTTCCCACTGAAAGCTATGTTTATATTCAAAAGTTCTGCCCTGGGATGGATCATATTGTGTGAGAAATAATTACAGGGCAAAAGTGGAGAGCCTCTGCTTAAAATGTATTAGAAATTATCTGCTTGATGTGCCTACCAGTTTCCATAGTGTGATTCTGTCTAATTATCCCTGGGGATCTGCTAGGCACTCTGACTATTAAGCAGATAATTTTTTTAACTTTGGAAAATATTTATTTTCAACTTGATAGTTATTTTGAGCTTGATGCTCTAAGTATTTCCTAATAGAATTATTTAACTGTTTAAGAACATATGAGTACTACTTGTTAATTTGGTCAATCAATTGATGACACAGAAACTAGCCGACTGACCTAAAATATGTTTGGAAATTATAAAGTTAAATTTCTGTTCTCCCCAATATTGAGGTGGTCACTTTCAACAGACCATTCTTAGGAGAAACATTACTATTATAGATTTATTAATTACTATAGAAGAGCTTTGTAAAACTCCTGGTTAACTTCATTGAGGAAAGATTGACAGATGCAGGCAAAATCCAACCCAATTTACATATCTTGTATCTATATGTATATGGTAGCTCCCTTTGGTGTTGTCTTCTTAGCTTCTGAAGTGGATTTGTTGAAGACAAATATTGAGAAAAGAAATGGAAAGCTTCAGAAGTTACCATATGAAATGAACACACTCAACACTTCATATGAAGGAGGAAAAAGAGATAGTAAGTTTTTATATTATTTTACTAGATTAATACTCTTCTTATTCCAGAAATGGATTTCAGGCAACTTTCAAAAATACTAATAATACCATCATGTTTTATTTGTTTTTTGGCTGAGAAAGGAAAGAGGTTGGAGATAAAGTCTAAAAAAGCAAAAACAAACAAACTTAAAGATACAACCAGAATAAACAAAATTTAATGATTAGCACACAAAGTATGGCCAGAAGTTACTACATATTTGATAGATTTTAGCCACAAATTTGTCACTGAGCTTATTAGCAACCAATGTAAAAAAAGGAAACTTAATTGTTGTGTTTCAGTGTTCCCAAGATAGAAACAAATTGATTTTTTCCCATAGTACTCACATGAGTACAATTATTCCTAGCTGTGATATATGAAATAAAGTTTCCCTCTGAGTAAAGAGGATTTGTATAGTATTATGTCAAGTATCTTAACATTGTGTGTGTGTTCAGTGATGAGTTTCAAAAGCTTTTATCTTTCAGAAGGATATACAGTAACCCTTGCCATGAAGCATATGCAATACGATAAGTTAAATCCTATGTGGTAGAGATTTGAAACAGCATGGCCCTGGTATACATTCTTTGATGGAATGCCTTAGCACATAAAACTAGATTAAATTATTCACTGTCATTTCCTAATCTCTGCTCTTCAGATCTAGAGGATTGTAAAGTCTCAGAGGCTGGAGTCAGGGCTCTCCACTTGCACTCCACCCAAGATCATTCCAACTTCATCTTTATTACATAGTGACT